>NW_023459269.1:33919-66634 GCF_013731165.1 Rhagoletis pomonella | reverse complement strand
TTGGAAAATCATCAGAAAATGGTAAGCCATAGTGAAGGAAATGGTTGGAAAACTAAAATTTATATATTGCCATAAAAAGTGAAGATGTCGGATAATTGCGATGAAGCACTTGAGCATACAAAAGAGTGCGTGTGGGAGTGTGCGTGTGTAACAAGCAATTGTATACACTTGCTATCTCTTTTACACAACACTTGTTTACGTCTGCATTTGCATTGGACGTTGCAAAATGGCAAGAAATGAATCCTGTGAGAAATAGGCTGTCAAACAGAGGTGAAAGAAATATAAAATTGTTAAAAGAAACAAAAAAATCCACAATTGGAACAAGTGGGTTGCTGAGGCGCAATTTCAAATAGTATTAAATTATATAATACTGCGAATTTAATTACTTTAAAACAAAAAAGAATTCTATGCCGTAGTGATCATTTCATGTGTTGCAGTAGTAACACATATTTATTTAAATTTATTTATTTAATCAAATGCAATATAAATCTTTACTGATTTTAAAGCATAAGAGCTTAAATGCTACCTAAAGTAAGCAAGAATTTTACGTAGTTGATTTTCGGAAATCCCAAATAAAATAAAACATGGCACAGTATGTTGTAGATCAATAGTTAACCATAATCTTTAAGAGTAAAATAATTTTAAAGGAATAATATACAAGTTTCTGGTTAGAAACAGTAAGCGTGAAATTTCATCCGCTTACGGATTCCATTTTCTGATGTTATTAGGACACGTCTAGGTGGTAGAAGTTATAACTGCTATTTCGGTGTGGTCATCTCGAAATTAGCAGCTAAAACTATTTTCAGGTTGTCAATAACTTAACAAAGACAACTAAAATTTGTTGTGAATCATAAACGAAAAAATAGTTTAGTTGAGTTGTAATCATGGTGTATTAAACAAGGTGTAATTGACAACTTAGGTCGGCTCTCTTTTAAGGTTATATTATGCCCAAAAATATAAACAAACGGTTGACAATTTTCATTTCAAATAAAATTATTTTTCAATTTGACTATAGGGTGGTTCTTCTGGGGGCAATGTCAAATTCAATTACACTTTGTTAAATACATTTTGTTGTAATATAATAGGGGCATAATTTTCAAAATTATCCTTGAATGCAAAGTACAGTATTAAGAACATCGGAACTGGCAGAAATTCGCCTAACACAATTCTGCAGTGTGTGCCCGTACATAGAGGAGCGACAGTTGGCAGACTTTTTAGTTTGGGCGCAATCGCGGTTGCAACCTGTTAGCCGATTGCACTAAGAATTATTATTTACATATAAAAAATAACATTAGTACTGCAGTGTTAAGTTGGTCTGCTGGGATTCAAAAGAGCCCGACTAAATTTTTGGCTGATAATCCGGGAGAATATTTCGGTTAATTTGTTGACATCAGTCCGAACAGCATCAAGTATTCAAACGGCATAGAATTTTTTTGAACAAATCATGCTAACGTCTTAGGGTTTGATATGTTATTTATTTCATCTGACAAAAGTTTTACAAAAGCTCACATAAAATGTATAACAAGGAAATTGTACAGTAGGGATTGTCGCATTGATATAATGGGAGTAGAGAGGGCCGCCCAGTTTTTAAGTCATTCGTAGTTAACTCCTTCCTGAGAGGGCAGCTTTCGGCCGCGCTTCAAAAGAGAAACCTTCATCAGTAAAAACTCCTTTCTACGTATTTCCTAAATTATGACAGTAATTTAATAAATTCTGTTTATGAAAACCCAACCTTGTTTCATAAAAAAAAATCCTTATAAGACGGATGATTCCGTATTAGTAAAAGATTCAACTAAGCAAAAGAGCACTTCACAAATTTTAAATACTTTTAAATTAAAACTATTTGGAAGTACTTTACCAGGAGCGTTTTTTGAAATATTCCTATTAAAAATGGGAAAAGTACTACTCCAACTAAATGCAACCATATGACTCAGTAAAGAGAAAACATAGTGTTACGATTATCCTCGAAACCTTGAGGGATTACCCAAATATACTCGGGCTCGTATCGCTGGATTGTTAAATAAATGCTAACGATGACCAAATTGTAGTACAATTAACTTTATTGTACAACAAACAATTTACAATACTTGCTAATACAGTAAAAACACTTTACAATACTTGTTAAAGCAATAACAACGCTTTACTACTTGTTAACACAATTAAACTTATAGCTTGCTTATTCGCAACTCAATTCTCCGCTCACTTTACTTGTAGCTTGCTGACTTGTAACTGTCCCAACTCCGCTGTGTCGTGGCTCTTATATACCTGCGCTCACACTTATGGCAACTCTAGAACGTTCTGAAGTTTATCGCTCATTCTCTTTCTCTCGCTGTTCGCAGTGTTCATCCAACTTGACGTTTCTCTTTGTGGAACATTCTACGTCATTCCTCGAACATTCTGCCTATTTCTCGTTGTTCGCTTTGTGTTGCCGCAGTATTCGCCACACTGCCCTCCACCTAAGTCTGATCGTCCCGATCAGACACACTTGCTGCTCCAACCGCTGCAAGTCTTTCCAAGTGGACCACTTTCATCTTGGTCCTCGGTCTCCCCATTGTCTGGATTCGATGCACTGCGTCCTTCAGCCGCTTGTCAATCTTCGAATCTTTCCGGTCACGTCTTTGCTTAAAGGTGAAGCTTTTCTTCTTCTGTGACATGTACAACCGCAATGCGTTACTGGACATTGCTTCCGGCTTATCTCCGGGAGTGCACCATCTCACATGATCGTGCTTCTGCCGGCCACTGGTGGTGACCAGACCATGTCTCTTCTCGTGGGCACCCTTTTCGCCAGATCTATGCTGCATCCTCTGTCCATGACACCGAGGCTCCTGCCTTCGTGCTGCACTGCCTTTAGCACATCTTGCTAAATCCGGTTCCTCACGCTGAAACTTGCCCAGTGTTTCCGCATCTCGCTCTTTCGCCGGCGTCAACCTCATTGACCGGACATGTATAACCTCATCCTTGGCTTCCGACTTAACTGCTCGCCTTTGCCGGCCACCTTTTCTGGGACACTTCAAAGCGCGGCTACTGTTTCCACAGCCGCTTCCATTTCCGGCCACCGGCGTATCACCATTGCAACGTGATTCAGTGGCTTTCCTCCTTCCGGAAACACTGCCTGGCTCGCCATGACCACTTCCTTGTTGCGACCTCTTGTTCACTGAGCTGGCGGAACCGTCACGCTTTTCCTGTATCGGTGAACCACTTCCTTCTCCTGACGAAACCATTTCGTCTCCATCACTGTAAACCTCTTCCCAACTAACCACTTCCTTTTCTGGTGGAATCTTCGGCACTTCCTCTAAGACCAACCGTCTGCTGAAGCACTGGTTGTCGTAACCAACCCTAAGTGGCACTTTCCTGTCGCCATAGGTTAGGATCATTCCCTGGAGGTCAATCTTCATGCCTTGCCCAAGTAGGAAATCCACGCCGATGATGACTTCATCCACAATGTCTGCGACAATAAACTTCGTGTACGAGGCCAACCCGTCGATTATTACCTCGCATAGTACTTCTCCTAACACTTGGGTTCGCTCACCAGTTGCAGTCTGCAGCTTTGCTCCAGGTAGTGGCTTCACATAAAAAGTAGTCACATCAGGTCGAATAATGGAATGTGACGCTCCAGTATCCACTGTCAGCACTCGCTCCTGCCCATTCACACATCCACCAATAGTGAGGTTGCTAGCATTCCGGCCAATTTGTGAGACGGAGATTATGGGCCCTTCAACTTCTGGAGCCAGCACGCGGCCCTTCCTGCTGGCACGTTTTAGTTTAACGACTGATTTGAGTTGGATTCGTCTCCCTCAGCCCTGCGTTTACGTACTGCTGAACTGTTTGACCTGTTGGAACCCGTCATACATTCGCGTGCGAAGTGGCCTGGTTTTCCGCAGCTAAAACATTTTCTAGCACCATCCTTCCTCTCGGTTGCACCAGGAGTATTCTTCCCTGCCATCGACTTGAGTGTTTTCAGGATCTCGTTCATCACGTCAGGTGTTTCCACTTCTACTCGATGGGCTTTGTAGGCTGGTCTACTTAGGAGCGCTGCCGTTTCACGTGTCTGAGCATACGAGACCGTTTCAGCAAATGTTGGCTTTGGATTTGCATACGTCTCGCGCTTGGTATACACGTCCCGCATTCCGTTGATGAACCTCTGGATTTTTACTCTTTCGAGGTGCTCACCAGATGCATCTCCAATTGCCAAATGAGCCAACCTTTCAACCTCGGAGGCGAATTCCTGTAGAGTCTCATTGGATTTCTGGCAGCGATTTTCCAGCTCCATCTGGTAAATCTGTCTCCTGTGTTCGCTACCATAACGTCTTTCCACTGCACCCATTAACGCATCGTAACTGTTCCTTTCACAATCAGGAATAGTCTGCAAGATTTCCGCTGCAGGTCCTTTTAATGCAACGAACAGTGCAGCGGATTTATCCTCCATGCTCCAGTGATTTGCTGTGGCTGTCTTCTCAAACTGGAGCTTAAAGACTTGGAAAGGAATCGTGCCGTCAAAGGATGGAGTCTTTACCTTGGGCGCGCTGGTCGAAGAAGGTGGGCGATTCAACTGCATATCTCGAAGGCGACCTTCCAACTCTTCTACCTTAGCCTCGACTTTCTCCTGAATTAGCTCTTCGATTTTATCTTGTCGTTCCTCGATTTTATCCTGTCTCTCTCTGAGTTCTGCGTTATCTTTAAATAAATTCTCTTGTAGCTGAGTAATCTTTTCATCTAGCTGCGATGACATGTACGTTTTCTGTGCTTCCAGCTGCGAGGACATGCGTGTTTCCTGCACTTGCAGCTGGGATGAAATCTGTGATATGGCACCCAACAACATGTTCATGTCTATAGCCGTTGACGCACAAGGAGCCTTTCCCTGCTCTTCAAGCTTCGCTGATGTCTGCTGCACATCCTTCGACGAACAAGCAGCCTCATCCTTCTGTTCATCCTTTGCGGATGCATCGTCGGATTTACCCTGGAAGTCGTATTTGTCCACGTCGATGCCTTCAGCTTCCATAGCCTCCCGCAAACGGGATAATAATTCCACTTTTCTTCCGGAGGTTGCTAAATTTCGTTTCTCCAACTCCTGCTTGAGTTCCTCAATCTTTAGATCCTGAATTTTTGCCATTTTCAGTAGTTTATCCTTCGGGATTTATTTAACAATCCCACTTCTGACACCGCAGTATTCGCCACAATAGCATCGTGAACTTTATTTTATGTCGTTCTTCGTCCACTACACAGCGATTTTACGTCGTTGCAGTGAAAATTTGTGTTTTTTCTCATACCTTGATAATAGGATAAAGTGCATTCGAACGACAAGTATTAAGTGTATCTAAAGTTAAATTCGTATTGAACAAGCTTTAAATGTACTTCTAATATGTAAAATTTTGATATTGAAAAATTAGAGGTATAAAAAAAAAACAATTGGAAAATTTTCCCGAACTACGCGAACCGCATACGCGGTAGAGTGAATGGTTGCATCTCGCTTGTGTAAATGTAAATTTTGCTTATTTAGCGAACGTAGACATATATCGCATAAGTAGCATAAGTGCGAGAGTGAAAGTGCGATATGGGAAATTTGAGAAAGAGACCGAAGAGAGAGAAAATATAATGGTAGTGGAGGGCGCCAAAAACTTGAATAAAAATCTGAATAGAAAGAACGCAACAAAAATAAACAAGAAAATTGTAGAAAAATTATTTCAACATAATTTGCAAGACGTTTAGTGGTATGAAATCGCAACATATATTTATTCGGACTAAAGTTTCACAGTAGATGATATAGTTAATTATTCATGGACTTGGTAAAGAGAATTAAAAAGATATAATTGTTACGAATGAGAAGATGTAAACAGTGAATAAATAAGAAAGCAGTACCACAGCAACATAACGTGAAACCGATAAGCAAAACATAAGCAGGTGAGAAGCCGGCAGTTCCTCACGCCTTTGAATGTAAACAAATATGTAGTGAGATAAACATAATCCATCTATGTACATACTTTAAAATTATTTGAAAACATAGATTTTTTATATAAAAATGCGAGCTCGTTCGTATTAGGTATTTATATACAAATACAACAAAGTATTGGCACAGCAAATTTTTTACAATATATGCAACAATTTTTATTCCAATATTTTTCGCCAATTTTGTATAAAAATATGGTTCATCCTACAATAAAAAACATAAAAATTTAATTCTTAAACTTTGTCAACTTTTAATTTTTGCAATTTTTTTACGCACACCATACAAAAAATTTTTTTCGAAAATACTTTATATCGTCGCTCGAATAAAGAAACAGTGTAAATGCCACATACACTATTATTCGATAATTGCACCATTGGATAGACAATCCTTTAATCTATTAGAAAAATGGCTCACTAATTTATTCCCGAAAAACGAAATTGTATTTGTATGGTTTGTAATGGTTTATAAAAACTTCCAATTCGTTTTTTCTCAAAACAATACTTTTCATGTTACACTATTTCATTATTCCAGCGACGATATGGAAAAAATGCAAAACACCTTCCAGAAAAATTTCTCAAAAATCAATGCGATTTTTTACTAACTCCGAACTTGCATTTTTTTTATTAGAATTTAATGAGCAAGCAAGTGTCTGTTCGGGTGTTCATGCCTGTGGCTCCCTACTAGGAATTGCTTGTAGAGCATCGTGTTGTGATCCTTTACATCCAGCCGCTGTCCGAAGTGCAGTGTTTTGGGTCGGCAACAGCTTTATCTACTGCGCCCTACTAGTTCCACCACACTGGCGCTGCCTAATTTAAAACCGGCTGGCCAATTGCCTTGTATATTGCCAGCAACGTTTCTTTGACTTTGTCCCAAGTACTGCGGGCTAGGACTTGAGGACCTTGTTGCGGCTTTGTACTTGATTGACGATTGCGTTTGCATGCGCAGAGAAGGAGAGCAGAATGTCGAAGGTTACTCCCAAGTATTTTGGGGTTATTCACCGTCGGAATTGGTGTGTCATCGACGTGAATGCCCAGCGGTAGTCTGACCTCTGTCGTCCAGGTGGTGAACAAGGTCGCAGAGGATTTTGTAGGCCAGAGGGTTAGGCTCCTTCAGTCAAGAAGCGAGAAAGCTCGGAGAGATACCCATTTACTTTCGCGCATAAGTCATCAAATCCATTCCCAGACGCCATGATCAAACAATCGTCAGCGTAAGAGACAATCGAGACTCCCTCGGGTGGTTGAGAGAGCTTAAAAATATAATGGTTAAAAAGTAATGGGGAAAGGACACCACCCTGTGGGACCACCTGTTTTATTTTTCTTGGTTTGCTAGATTTGTCTCTAAACATTACTGACGAGTGTCTTCGAGCAGCGTGGAGTGGCTGACTGTATCAAACGCCTTTTTGATAGATCCAACGCTACTAGGATAGTTCTCTCACAGGGGTGGTCGTGGTTTAGGCCACGTGTTATCTGAGTTTTTATAGCGTTAAGTGCTGTTGTTGTACTCTGCACTTTACGGAAACCATGGTGATGCTTTGCCGGGGTCAGGTGGTTCGCAAAATACGGAAATAGCAAGGCATCTATTGTTTTCGCTACCAGGGGAAGGAGTGTTACTGGGCAAAAAGACTCTCCTTTGTTGGCTGGTTTCTCCGGTTTGAGCAGTGGGACCACTGTCCCCTTCTTCCAGATATCTGGAATGATGAGAGTGGCCATTGACAGGGTGATAATCTTGGCTAATTAGTTTACTCCCGCGGCACCCAAATTTTACAGCGTCTCCGTTGTTGTTGTTGTTGGCAGTTGTTGCATATATAAACATTTTTAACGGTTGCGAATAGCGATAAAATAATTTAACACTTCTTTCGAATTGCAACATTTTTATTTTTGACGGTAAAATATGTTTTGTCGACATATGCTATTTTGTATGTCCGTGAAAGATAGACTTAAGTTTTTTTGTCAATATGTACATACATAACTCATGAACAAAATCTATTTTTGTAAAAAATCAACGGATCTTTTTAGCCGCGTCAAACTTGTTTTTTATACTAAAATTTAAGGGCTAATTAAATTTTTTTTAGAATTCCAATTACAAGGTATTTTGATGAAAATTTGTCAAGTTTTTAACAGATTCCAAAAAAGGAGGAGGTTATCGATTCGTCGGAATATATATGACCAAGTCTGTTTTGTTTTTTGTTTAAAAATTACTTGTATTTTTTTAAATTTCGTACAAACAATAAATTCAAATAAAATTAAATGGGGAAAGTAAGTGTTCAAACTCGTCCACACATCCATTTGATCGCACATCACTTAATATGCTAATGAACAAACAAAAGAAAACATATTCAAAACTGGAAAATTTTTGGGATGCTATTTTTGTTGTCGACACTGGGTCGTATGCATAAAAACAAAGCAAGTGCCTTTGCTTAAAATTTCGTACCTTTCACTTAAATTTATTTGAACAGATCGAGTAAAAGGTCTGAAATTTAAAGAAAAAGCATTTGCGAAGGTTTTATGCATATTGCTAACTATGTATTTTTGAAAAAAAAAAAAATCATAAAAACTTATTTTTTTCGCTTTTAGATAAACTACTTTGTACTTTCCCAGTAAAAGTAACTAAAATGGAAATTGAAAGAAGGGCGGTGAAGTCGTCAAAGTGTGACGAACATACAGGAATATCAAATGCACCAGCAACGTCAACACGTTCAATAGAAGTTTCCGAAATTAATTTCACAGAAACTGGCAGCAAAGATCAAAATAAAAGATCCGCAAATATTGAAACCGTACCTACAGCCGGAAACACCAAAAAACTACAGCAAAACCCAATAGCCGGAAGCAATATAAAAACAATGAAGAAGAGCGAAGGTGTCTTGGATTCTTCCCCTAAATCAGAAGTTGCTTTACCTAAAGCGTTAAATGTTAATGCTGATACCGGGATTAACGATGAGAATGATAAAAGCTCTAAATCATTTCCCACAACAGTTAAAGCACCACAAACAGCTAATCTAAATAAAAACCTTACCGAAGATAACACCAAGAATACTGATAAAGACGGCGCTGCTGCCATAGTGTCAAATAGAGGTGGCAATTCTAAAGTTTTAAATACGTTAGTATCGGTAGACGATTCGCTGGATGCCGACGAAGACGACGGAAGCCAGAAAGATATTGTATCCATTGGCGACGATGATGCTGTCAACAGTATTTCCCCTTCAACACAGTCCCAAACTCCCCCACCCAATCAACAAACAACAAAAAAAGCAACAAATGCATCGATCGTTGCGGCCATGGGTGTAGCGGCTTCGGTGGTTGTTGCCGCTGCTGGTATTAGCGCTGCCATTCCAGACACAATTTTGTCACCACCCAAGTCAGAAACTCAAACGGACGACGCTAATACGGCCACTTCATCATCATCACCAGCATCTGATTCTCAGCTATCTCCGATGACTGCCTCAGTTTCGGCCACGGGTACCACAGCGCTAACCCCAACAACACCACCAGAAGCACCAGATATAGCTGCAACTGCAGCTGCAGATAAAGTCACTAGCGCTGCTACCAGCACTGGATCAACACCATCGAAGGCAGCATCCAAGAGGGCTGCATCGGGTAGTGCGGCTAGTGGCGGTGACAGTAGTAACGTTGTTGGTAAACGCGTGGTACAACCCATTAATGTTGTTGCCAACGGCACTATGCCCAAGTCAAGTGGGAAACCGCAAATGTCAGCAATGAATAAAAAGTTAAAGGAGAAAACTACGCGCACCCCAAGGCAACGCAAACAGAAGTCAACCGTGCCGATATACGAAAGCGAGGTATTATTGAACTTATTGTAGGTAATTTAAAAAATTTGGAAGTCATTCATGCTATTTAATTTTAGATAAGCGACAATAAAACTGGTATTAAATTGTGTATAAAGAAATCAGATTCGTCAGGAAATTTGGTGGCATCCGCAGGTGCGCCCACACCGCCCATTACTGGCAAGCCGACTTCAACATCAGCAACAAATGCACCGAAGCAAACGCGTAAACGTTCACGTAAATCGAAGTCAAAGGCAAAGGTTGATAGCGACGAGAGTGAATATGAGGTAACACCGGGAAAGCGTGGAAAGAATAGAGGCGGTAATGGAGAACGACAGAAGAAAGTTTCATTTACTAGCGTGGAAGAACAAGGTGAGAAACACCGCGCATCCATCGAACAGGGCGACTGGGGCGCTCGAATACCACAGGAAATATTATATAAGGTATGGATTTAAAAGAGAATTTATGAACGTTTATTTGAAAGGTAATTATTGTTATGTAGATTTTCGCAATTCTAATCGACCGTGAGGGCAGTTTGCCAACTCTTTGTCGGCTTGGACGCGTTTGTACACTGTGGCGAAATGTTTCTTTAACACCGTCATTGTGGAAGAGCATGGACTTATCCACATGGATAAAGGACAAGTATCGCACAGAGCTCAAGCTGAAATGGTTCGTAGACAACCGTTGCAGCGAATGTACGGAATTAAATGTTGGTAAGTATTCCAAAGTATGTAAAAAGATATTATTAAAATTATGATTATTCCTCTTTCTTAGCTAATTGGAAAATGTCAGATATAAATTGTTTTTTAAATAAGTTAACAGTTGGATGTCCCAACCTAACCAGCATTACTTTGTCTGGCTGGAAAGGTTTAACGTCAGATCATTTGGCATATCTAACTGAAAACATGCAAAAGCTAGAGCGAATTGATTTGAGCTCCATCAATGTAAGTTTAAAATGCTGTTAATTCAATTTTTGGCAGCAAACATTGATCGTATATTCTCATTACAATATAGGTGGAAATTAATGCAAGCAAGAGTGCAGTTGGCCCACAATCGCTGTGCAGTGCATTGAAAACAATGAACGGTCGCTTAACGCATCTGTATTTGGCACATAATCGGCTGGCCGGAATTCCCCATGTAATCAAGACATTAGCGGTAAGCACAAAGCTGAGAATCTTTATAGAAAAACTTTTTATGACACAAGATGTATCATATTTAAATTAAATTTTATTCTTATATATTTATAATTATTAATTTTTCAGAGCGATTGTCCGAACTTGGTGAATTTAGATCTCTCCAATGTGACTACGCAAGCAATTTCACATAGTATCATTCACATCGAGAAGCTCCAGCACGGTTGTCCTAAGTTGAAGGTACTGCGTGTGACCAATTCACATGTATTATGGAGCAATGCAACTTTGCAGGAAACGGTAAGCACAAGCGTGTAATAAATGTATTGTTTTTTATATATGTATATATTAATTTCTCACTTGGGTGCATTAGATGGATTCGCCTGGTTTCCCCGATCTCGAGGAGCTTTCCGTGGCAGCTTTATCTGAGGAAAGTCGCATCTTAGGCGATGACCATTTGCAGCGCATATTGAAAACCAGCTCAAAATTGAAACTATTGGATGTGCGCGGTTGTGCGCGACTCACACACGAAAGTCTCATACGTTTACCTGCGTGGGATATCAAGCATTTATTTTTGTCCTTCTGCTCAGTGACGCGTGATGTTGGGTAAGCATTGCGAAAAAAGTTTGCCTCTTGATAATATCATATTTATGTGTGTTAATTTTTTAAGCTCCGGTCTCGAGCTTATAGCTTCAAAGTGGGCGCATAGTCTCATCGAGTTGGACTTGGCCTGGGCGAATGTGCAACAGCCATTGGATAACGCATTACGTGCATTGGCGGAAAAGGGCAGCGAGTCGCCTCTAGCGTAGGTTCAATGCTAAGCAATGTAGGTAATACAGATTAAAGATACTAATAGATTTATTTTATTTTCAGCCATTTGAATCTCTGTGGTTCATCGGTTTCAGATGAGGCAGTTAAAGAGATTCTTGCAAATTGTGCGCATATGAGTTCAATAAATTTGTCATCGTGTCGCGGTCTGCCGCGTGGTGTCAAGCGTCTCATACAAGGACAACAAGAATTACAAGAGCTGCGTGAAGTGCTCAAGGTGCAGATGAAAGTCAAGTTGCCTGCACAAATCAAGCAAGAACAGGAAGAGGAGGAGCGCCGACAGCGTGCGGAACAAAGTGGTGCATCGGCTGTTGATGGTGATAGTGGTGGTGGTGGTGGTGGCGGAGGAGATGACGGTGGTGGTGCAAAGATTCAATCCAATTGATATTAAAGCAGCGCGGCATATGTTTAATTTTTCACATCAATGCAAACGGAAAAAAAACCTACACTAACACAGAATAAATCAGTTATTAATGCAAAAAAAAAACAAACAAAATTAATTCGTAGTTTAAATTTAAAAAAATTAACACAATTGAGAACTTCAAATAAAACTAGATTTAAAAATTATGATGAGCATGTTGAGTTTATTTGTTAACGTACTCAAGGCGAAAATAATATCTGTCTCAAAAAAGGCAAGCCGGCTGCTTGTTGCGCGCCGCGGTATAAAAGTATGTGCAGAAATTTATCTGCTGCTGGTGGCAGAAAGATATTGATTTTATGCATTTTAGCCTTAATTATCTGAGCATAAATTTCTTGTAATGAATTTGATTGTGCATCACATAGATTGCTTCCAAATTTAACACGAAATTTTTGTAAATATTAAGTTATTTGGCATTAATTTAATTAAGATTTTTTTGCACATACTATAACATATGTTGTATGTATTTTAAGTAAGGCTTTAAGTCAGATAAATGCGCCTGCTAACTGAAATTTCTTAATTCCTTCACCGCACGATTTTATAGTATACCTACGCAAACGCAAAGCACTCACTCGAGACATTAATGTCCGTGCTAGCATAAGTTTTTTTTTTGTAATTTTGACACTAATTGCGAAAAATTCACTTTAGTTTATTATTTTAAAATAAGAAATTTGAATTTAAACTAAAGGTAAATAACCAGCCTTAGAAAAAAGGTTTTAAATAAACAGACATTTTATTGAAAACTACAAATACACACAAACGCTTGTTGTAGAAAAAGAACCAATTCAATTATGTATAAAAAATAAATCGGACAAAATTAAGAATTCCTTTAATGTCGATAAAATAACTGTGTAAAATCAGTCAGTTTTATTCTATTTTTAAATTTCAATCATACTATTATACATAATTTTAATTATTTTATATTTTATATATAAAAACGTTTGCAAAGTTTAATATTAAATGAAATCAATAAACAGATAATGTTTACAAAATGTCAATTGGGATAATGTCTTTGTTTGAAAATTCTCCAACCAATAATATAATGAAAGGATGTCTATTAAACTGTTGTTTAAGCAAAGATTTAAAGGTAGCAATATTATCTTAATAAAAATAATCAGCTCTATTATTGTTTTCGACAAAGACGTTGTCGTAACTTTACCATCGATATCATTTTTTATCAACACCATAATGATATTGATTGATTGGAAAGGTCTATTTTATATATACCACCAAAACCGGCAAAAAACGCAGTTTCGAAAAAAAAGTGTTGGTTAAGGCCTTTATGAATTAAGGATGTCGTTACCATGTTCACTTGTAAAATAATTTCGTTAAAATACTGGACCTAAATTAAGGCGTTTGATATCGAAAGTAATTGAAACGATTTTTGATTTTCAGATAACGGCATTCGATAGTGAGTGCTCTTTGTCAATTTAAATTGTAATGGGGTTCTCTGCAGCTGCAATTTCGTTCTATTCGAAACGAGTAATCACTCGATCACGAATGCCGCTATTTGGGCTCTATATTCTTTCAGAACCAAAAGCTATTTTTAATTTAATAAAACATCCTTAAAATATATTTTGAAAAAAAAAAAAAACAGAACCGAAACGTCCATTTTACAATACAGTAAAATTGGCAGCAACAATAACGGTAGGGGAGGGGACAGCTTTGCAAACCGTGCAATCCGTGCACCGCGCAAGGGCTTTGCAAGACTTCGAGAATACCCCTATTGTATTTTTCGCGCCATTTAAATGTTGGAAATTAACCTTGGACTATCACAGCAAACTATCCAATTCTGTACGAAAAGCTAACTTGTCTAGGAAACCACAAAAGCCAGAGTTTCAAATTATGATTGATATCGACGATGGCAAACATAAGAAGGCTGAGGCTTTAATAGGAACTGGAACGCAAGCTCTGAACCGCGATTGTATTTGAATGAGAAGTGAGCAGAAATACACTCGGGAGGCTTGCCTTTGGTCGGAAACTGGCAAGGAGAATTAAAACTTTTCACGAGTTGCACCCTTTTTTGCACTGCGAGAGTAACGATACTTTTTCCAAATTCAGTGTAAATGATTGGAGTTTCACCTATACAGCCAAAATATTTTCGCAATTGTGCGTCCATTTGCTTTTTTTTTTTAGTTTAAAATAATGGAGTAAAAAATAATCTTAGGTTAGATAAGAAAAATCCATATTGATGTAGGGTTTTAACTTTGCATATTTTAAGTGTCTTGGCATGCATGCATATGCAAATTTAAAAAATTGAATAATTTTTAGTAAACAAAAATATTTTGTCCGAAATTAAAGCGTAGATACATAGATGCTTTTGCAGTCCAACCACCAAAAAAATAAAATTAAAAAAAAAAAATGTCCGAGGGTTTGACAGTATTACATTCATACAAACATAAATGCTGATGTGTTTTTTTTTGTTAATTATAAAGATTTGGAAGTGTTGCAAGATAAAAAAAATGCAATTATTCACAAGTAAAACCCGAAAATCTTGAATTTGTAAATAATAATAATATTAATAGATTGGCGCTTACATATATGTTAGTGTTTGGCCGAGCTTATCCTTCGATTTGTGGTGTGCGCCTTTTGATGTTGTCTCACACAAAGGGGAGGGATCTACAATTTTACGCCGACTCCGAACGGCGATTGTATTTTTATAAGAAGCTGTTTTTCATGGCAGAAATACACTTGGAGGTTTGCCATTGCCTGCCGAGGGGCGACCGCTGTTAAGAAAAAACCTTTATTCTACATTGTTTTGCGTTGTTTGACCAGGGGTTAAACCCAGGCGATGCGGAGTGGAAGCGCGCACTGCTTACCACGCCACCACAGCGGCCGCCTGTAAATTTGTAAATAAGCTAATGATTTAATGCAAATACACGCATAGTATAATTTTCCAAATTTAACCCACGCTTTGCTTTTCCAATTTTATGATTAATTTATGTATGTATACACAAGCAACAATTATATAAATAATGAAAATTGTTAAACATTAATATTAAAATTGAATAAGCAATTAAAATGGAAAATACATAATATTTAATTGAAATAAATGATACATTTTAAATACAATTATGTTTTTCGTTTTATTAAGAAAAAAATGCGTAAATGTATGTACATACGTTTATATGTATATATCAGGGATGTTGCGAATATTCGCATTATTTTGCACATTCGCAATCGACATTCGCATTCGCATCAAATGATACGAATAGTTTTGTGAATGCGAATGTGTACATGGGCAGAGAGTCCACTCTAATATTGTTGAAATGGCTTCAAAGTTTGTCTAACCAGGGTGCGGGCAATAACCGGTGTTTGACTTCAGGCGCTAAACGGTTAAGTATTATATCAAGCAAATTGATAGGCCTTCAGCAAGTACTTTTTCTTCAAAATAAAACTCGTATCTTGTGTCCTATATTCACGGCATTACCACCATTCGCCAATGTCTTACGCGATTATTTCACTTACTTTTTAGCATTTTTATTCGCTGAATTCCAGTTAAACTTAAACATTTACACGTGAACGTATGCGCTAAAATTAATGCAGTACAATTTTTATACATAAACAAAGTATATATAAAAAAAATTGTTAAAATAAGGGGTATGAGGTATGTAACTTAATCAAATATTTCAATTGACCATTGTAGTTTAATGATGTTTTGCTGCTCTAAATTATAGTACATACCACTATTTTATTTTATTTTTCTGTTTTTTTTTTACTGGGTTTGTGTTTATTTATTGCTTTTTACTTCTTGGGGGTACTTGCCGGATTAGTTGTTGAGCCAGCCGCTCCAGCAGCTGCCGCTGGTGACATACAATTTCCATCGGGATATCGCTTCTGGAACTGTGTTATTAACTCTGGATCGACCAAGCGTATACCGTCCAATTGATTGCCCAAAGTAATCCAATTCGGTTGCACGTTGTGTGGTCGGCCAAAAAGTTCTATTTTACGTGTGCCTGGACTAAGACGTTCAATGATGCCGTATATTTCATCGGGTTTATGTGAGGTGGCGCGCACTTCTGCAACAATAACATCGCAATCGAGACCGCGATTGAGATTTTTCGGATTACCTTTCATGCCAACCAGACAATGTTCTTTGCCATGATTCAACCAATGGCCTGTACGACCTGTGCGTATGATGCGTTGCAATTGATTTGTTTTTACCCAAATGAGCTCGTCAACGCGTTCATAACTTTGTTTCATAGGGAAATGGAGAGCAAATATATGTAAATAGCATATTCACAGTAAAATAAATATTACCTACCCCCAGAGCTTTAGGCACTCCCGTCCTAATTCCATAGCGCGACCAGTTACCCACAAGAAAATAAGTCCATCATCTTGCAACGCTGGTACGCCTAACTGCCGCATCTCATCATCGGACATTGTGCCTTTAATCAAACATATTAATTTATCAAATACGTAGGGCAAACATTTTGGAAATTTAAATTTCCTTAACTCACCATAAGGCAATTCCATGTGTATATCCCACGGTGGATCGGCCATAACAACGGCGAATTTGCCGAGTACTGTCATGTCTAGATAACGCAAATCACATTGTATCCACTGCGGGGGATAGAGTGTTACGCTGGGATCAATGCTTCGTTTGATGCAAAGTTTAGTCTTAACATCGACTGGCTTGTTAGTGTTTATATTCGGTATCGTGTCGACTTCGTAATGCACATACCTACAAAAACCGACAAAAATGCATTCGTTTAATTTGACTTAATTCTCAAACAGCGCCCATACTTGCATGTCGCCATGTGAAAACACGTATTTAAAAAACTGCAGTCGCCGAGTGATTCGTCGGTGTGCGATTGGATGATTTTCTTAAAATGCAATTTTGTGCAAGTATCTAATGTCTCTAAAAGTTCATCCGACGATTGTTCCGAATCAACTTCGCCGTCCTTTAAGTTATCCGATACAATTTCGCCATCTTCCGCATCCGATTCTGCAGCCTTGGCATCGTTTTTCTCTTCCTTCGCGCTGGTGTTGCCATTACTATCCGATGTTGCATTTGCATCGTCCATATTTGTTGTTTCCTCGTTATTTTTTTGGACTCCTTCCAAATCGAGAATCGCTTTCCTGGCATTCTCTAATTTGTGATCCCGCTTTTTTTTGGCTGCCATTTCCGCAGTGGCTTGTTGCGCTTTAAGGCACTCCACTTTTGTGCCATGTGGACAAAATTCCATAACCTGCGCCCCACCATGTGATTTGAATTTTTCTGCAACAGAGCGTTCCTTGGCAGTGGGCTTGGTTAATAATTCGAGTATTTCCTCGCCAACTTGTTTGCTTTGCTTCTCGCGCGTTGATGGCATCGAGAGGAGGGACTAAGGTGTCAGTGTATAGAAATTAGTTAATATATGTATATATATAAATAGAGATGCTTAGTTCGCAGACCATTATATCATCAGATGCATCCGAACCGCCGATAGTCGTCTCTTTTCGCGCATTCGGTGCTGCATTAGCTTCCGCCTTCACCATCTTATTAAGATTACAGTCCTCATTCTCGGCATCATCCGTTTCGACTAGAACGTTTGTGATTTCAGTAGCTATCGTAAAACGTATACAAATTCTATAAATATGTACCTACATTTGCGTTTCAGCTCTTCCTTGATACCCACATAACTGTCATTTATCAGTTCTTTATATAGACCTAACACGATGTTAGTTTCTACAGAAATCACTTCGCAGCCCACATCCTTTCCGATGGTAACACTTTTGATATTGACTGCTCCTTGCTCGGCCAATTTGTTTAGGGTGTAATTAATTACTTGCTGTGCAGGTGCTTTATCCAAAAATGTAGCCACTTTTTCCAACAATTGTGTAGATATTATTGGAAGCACAAGTGTGCTGGAGGAGAGTGCCTGCAAAACCGCTTTCTCTGCTTCGGCATCCGTCTCTGGCGAACAATGGTTACAGGTAAACTACTTTGTTAAGCTATGAATGGCACGCTACTGTTCGAAACATACCTAATTCTAATGGTGGATTCGGTGAATCCTTGGCTGTATCAACAACGTTATTTGGCGACGAAGACAGCAAACCGGCACGCTCTTTCTTCCGTTTCTCCAACTTTTCTCGCAGTGTATTACGTTTGGTCTTTACTGCTTTTATTTCATCCCAAGCATCAGCCATCGTATAACAGGAATGCAACAGAACCCTGTTTTCTAGGCGCCTAATAGCAACAAATCAATGAATCGACAAAAATATTTAATCTGGTGTAAAAATAAAACAACTTTTGCTATTCAGATGCTTCTTCTGGGAATGCGAATATTCACGGTGCTCAGAATACGAGCCGGGCTGTGTATGTAGACACAAGAAGAAGAAGCATAAAAACAAAAAAAATTACTGACCGACGAACAAAAACAAAAACAAAAACAACTAAAAATTACTTAATTGGTGGAAAATTTGATAAACTCCATAATAAAATGTTTGGTTGCAATCCAAAGGATTACGATTTGAAAGTGGAACTGTCACGCGCCTTCAATGGCATTGGCACAGTTTACTTGGCCCAATACTTGCCCAACGGGCAGCATATCGCCGTAAAAAAGTATCGCATGGATAAGGCCAGCAAAGAAGAAAGCATCCTGGCTGGCGATGAACTACTTATCATGCGTCAGTTCCATCATCCCAACATACATACTTTCCATACATCGTTTGTATATGGAAACGAACTCTTCCAGGTAGCGCCATTAATGTGCTTTGGTAGCTGTAAGGACACAATCGCCAACTGCTTTCGTGCAGGTGAGGGAATGATGATAATTTAATAATACATTATTATTTCATATTTTAATTTTGAATGTCACACCAGGATTTCCCGAAATATTTGTTGCTCTTATAATGCGTGATGTTCTCACTGGTCTCGAGTATCTGCATCGACGTGGTTACATTCATCGCTCCATTCGAGCGAGCCATATATTGCTTAATCAAACGAAAGCTGTGTTGTGTGGCTTTCGTGAGTGCACCAGCATTGTAGCGCATGGTGAACGTATCGGCGCATTACATAAGCTGGCTCCATGCAGTGCACGTAGTCTTAATTGGTTAGCACCAGAAGTGCTGGAACAGAATATAATCGGCTACACGGAGAAATCTGATATTTATTCAGTTGGTATAACATGCTGCGAACTGGCGAATGGAGTAGAGCCTTTCGCCGATGCTCAACCGACATTTATGTTCACCGAAAAAGTGCGTGGTAATGTGCCAACATTATTGGATCGCTCGACATGTCCGGCAAGTGAAGAGATGATTGGTAAGTGCTGCATAAATATTTTCACTTTTTTTGTTCAAACGTTTCTTACAGAAATAGTTGCTAGCACGGATTCAGACTCAATAAGGCAAGCACAGCAAATCTACTGCCAACGAGTTTTCTCTGATGAGTTTCATCAGATGACGGAAATTTGTATGGAAAAAAGACCGTCCAGCCGTTGGTCAGCACTGCAGCTGCTCAACCATTCCTTCTTTAAACAATGCCGACACACAAGCATATTGGACCAGTTACAACGTTTTGGCTTAGAGACGAAAGACTATTCGCAATTGCGAGGTATGGCTCTTGAATTTTGTTTTCCGATTTGTTAGAAATTGTTTATTTTTTTGTTTCTAGACGAGAGTCTGGGTCTGTCCAGCGATTTGAGCGAAATGAATGTAAACAGTAATGATTGGGACTGGGACTTTTAAATTAACTGGTTTCAGTTTATTCGAGACATCTTGTCGTGAGTGTTTATAAGCGCATGTACGTACATATGTGCACAATTATTAGGAGTTATACAATATACATAAATTGCATTTTTTAGTTTCATAATAAATTTAATTTTATGTACTTACGCAACACCTCTAAGAGAGAATACCATAGACTATCAAATAAAACGTTTTTAAATTTGGTAAAAAGACGATGCAGAAATAAAAGTATTGATTTCAATAAAGCGAAGAAGAGTTTGTTGCCTCGCAAGTAGAAACTAACACCTTTCCTGCCTTGAGTGCATTACGCTTGCAATGGAAATAAAACTTATTTTGCTGCTTTCCTATCATCATACTTTATTATGTGGAAGATTGAATTTCTTAAACTCATGAAGCCAATTTGTTATAAACTTCGTTTTAAATTAAATTAGTATACATGTATGTACATATGTTATTCAAAATATAATAAAACACATACAAATCTATAAGAGTACTTAGAGTAAAAATGTCCACATGTGTATACTGTCCCCCAACTGGTCTTATATCGAAAGGTTCTCTTCCGGTACATATATTTTATCTGAATTGATTATTCCGCATCAACTTTCTTATGATATACAAAAATATTGTAGTTATTCATGTGATTACTAAGTTTATATGTAAATGTATGTATGTATGTAGTTTGGTGTGTATATTATTGATTATATGCTAAATGGTATTGCTATACGATTGATTTTCAAATTGTTGCATTCGTCATTTACTCCAATGCTAAAATGATTTTATTACTATTTTTATGTAAAAAAATATGTATGCTGGTATGTATGTAGACATAATATTAAAAGGATGTATTGTATTAAGGTCAGATATAGATATATGTACATATATTAAATCGCTGCATTTATGTATGTACGAAATTTGCGCTAAATAAATGTGTATTGAGCGCTTGAAATAAATTTTATGTGGGTTAGTAAGAATATATTTACAAACAAAAAACGTTTTACGAAATATGCCTACTCTCATTTACGTAATTTTCATTTGACCATTTTTTTCTTGAACTCAAACACAATTTTTAACAAATTTCTTTTGCCCAAAAAAAAATCTAAATTTCTTTTAAGTATACTTATACTCGCATAACAGCGAAACAGTAATTTTTTAAACTTCAATTAAATCGCATTTTTTTTTAATTCAATAATTTTCACCACATAGTATGACTTCCGTAAATTGAGTTGAAAAATAAAAAAGGTTTTATAAGCAGTAGGTTTTAAAGAATTGCGCGAAATTTTCGTAGAATCTTAACGGTATATCATATTTTTTTGCATATATCCACTGGAATTGATGCGCATTCTTCAATCGCTGCTTACACGCCCGTGTGTGTGTCAAGTTAAGTCCCGCCACTGCGGTTTGTCCCTCCGATTGATCTTCATTAGTTTTAGTAACGTACATGTGAGCCGGCACTGTGCAGCGCTTTGAGTACAACAAAGCCCAGCACTGTAGCCGCAGCGACACCCAATCCAGCTTTCCACCAAAGTGTTGGATCCTCAGTCATTAAGCCAAACTGTCGCAGATGACTGGTTTGTGGTAGGTGGAATGTTGACCCAAGCGCCAAGAAAAATATGGAAAAATTATTAGCTTAACTGAATCGCAATGGAAAGTTGATATTCAACATGCAGATAAGATTTCAAATACTACAATTAAAGCGAAGAAGCGTAAAAACTTAAGTATGCTTAGGTGTATGTATTACGGATAAAATTGTTAAATAAAATAAAGGAGAACAGGAAATGTCACAACGGACACCAAGAAAATCGTGAGGTGTGAAGGAGAAAGTTGTTATAATAAATGCATTCAGTTTTCGACCCGATTACTAGCGGAAAACATACAAAGTTTAAAAGTTTCCTAAACGAAACCCCCAGGCGACAGTACTATAAAAATTGAATTGTGCCAAAAACTGAATGCAATTGTTTATAAACTCTTCCTTTGTATGACTGGGTGCGCATTTGGATGGATGAATGAAGTGCACAAATACCAAATAATTTCCGTAAAGAAACAATAAAACGTAAAATAGTTTTAGGTGCCAAGTACGGGTATTCTGTGTGAAAAATATTTGAATGCAACACAACACACTACACATTTTCATACAGTATATGCAAACAACCCTCTAGGAAAGGGAGTCATTCCTCCATGCATGCTGTACAGATTCTAAAAAAAAAAGCATGGAAACATTCCCTTTCGTTAAACAGTTAATTTCGTTTTTATCAAACGATGTCATTAGAGGAAAACTTTCCTCTTAACTGTCTATGGAATGCAAAAACAAACTTTCCTTGTTAAGTGGCGAAGTGTTTACACCTCTCGACTCAAAACTTCTGCTTTGTTTCCATATGCAACGAGGAGGAATGTTTCTACATTACTTCCAATTGGAAGCGTTCCACATTTTCTTTGGGGGATGAGTTAAAAATATATGTATGTATGTGTATGTATATAAGTAAATAGTATGTAAATTAGGGCTGGGACTATACGTATATTCGCATATCTGTTCGGAGATTTCTATACATGGATAAAATTCGGAAATCTGCTTAATATCCGTTCCTTTTGTTATCCGGTTATTCTGATTTTTTAATCAGATATTCGAAATCCGGATTATTTGCATATAGAACTCCCAGCCCTAATGTATGTACATATGTAAGTATATACAAAAAATCCAAAAACCAAATTTTACCATAACCAAATTCTTTTAAATAAAGTTTAATTAAAGTCCAAAAAAATATTTTCATCTAGCAAATGTGTTATAAAATAATATCGGAAACTCAATTTTTTATCAGTACTAAATTTTTTAAACTAAAAAATGATTTGATATTAAAAAAAAATAAATATTTTCTACTAGCAAATGAGTTATAAAAAGGTATCTACGTTATGTTGCTGATTTAATTTTTTTTGCAGTACGCTATGTATGTATGTTATAACTATGGTGTATTGCTTTTTTACAAAATATTTGCTCGAAAAAAAGAGAAAAAAACAACGTATGGATAGTACGATATTAGTTGCTCGTTCGGCTGTTTTAAATGGCATTAAGAAGTTTCACACTTACGCTGATTCCCACAGCTGTACCAACCTGTGCTTGTAAAAGAGTATCCATGCGGCCTGAAAACGCCTGCAAATCATTGCGCGCAAAAAATTGTTGGATTTAGTTAATTTAGATTGTTTTTGGTTATTATTATTATTATTATTTTTGTTTTTTTGTGCAACAATCATCAGCCAAAACGCAGCCAACCAAAGTCAGGTGAGTAGAGAAGTAGTTCAAACACGCGCGATAACGTATTTTTTTATTTGGTGTAAAATTTGTTAGTTGATGCAGCAGTTAGAAGATAAAGGGAAAATAGCATAATTAGGTTCGTTTTGTTTTTAATTTCTTAGTTTTCTTTGCGATTTTATAAGTATTAAAATATTTGTTAAGACATATAGTATGTATTTAAATACGTGAATATCGATTTAAGTTTTGTAAAAGAAGCTATACTAAATAGATATGTATAAAAGAGTGAACCTCAATTAACAAAATAAATGCTGGTCTTATAGCCGATTCAGTCCCATTTAAAAGGGTGTGTATTTTCAAGGCTCTTATGACGTTATATGGCATCTAGATGCCACTTAAAAGAAAATGAACCCTCCATACTAACAGAAATATGAATAATGGTTCGCTAACACTCAATTATGAGGTGTGTTAAAAACTACTAGCTACTAGCTGCAGCTAAGCAAAACAAAGGGATCATACAAAAGAAAATTTTTTAGATAGAGACATTCAGTGATGATCTAAGGCGTGTATGAGGTGAAGGGTGTCACCATATTTGAGCAAGTACAAAGGTACAACTACGCTAACTGCACCACACAAATGTAAGTATACTGCATATCTATGGTCATAAGCAATAACCGCCTACGTCGTCAAAAGAAATAATTCAGTTATATATGCTATCGTATTCTACAACTACTATTCTCTATAAAGATAATATTATAATCAAAACGTTTTTTTTTCGAATTCAAGTTTTTCGACTTAGCCGGTTATTGCTTATGACCACGGATATAGGCATAACCAACCTAACACATTTGCTATATCACAAATATGTACCAAATGTATCGATAAGAAATTCGCCTTTACCCAATTCGTTTGCATGTGTGTAAAATGTTGGGCATATTTACTATATGTGTTATGGTAAATGTATTAATATCTATTTCTTATCTATTTTCTATTCGCTACTCACGGAAAAGCCGCCATGGTTGCCAATTTGGTGTAGACCTCCTTTTTATTGCTCTTCAAGCTGAACAGGTGTGGTGGCAATAGTTTGTATTTAGTACAAAACTCTGCTGGTTGTAGCAAATAATCTTGTCGCCGTTCATCTAAATCACCTTTGGTGCCTACAATCATCACTGGTATTTTACTCTCTGCATAATATTTGATGTAAATGCGTGCAATGTATTCGAATGAACGCGGATTTGATGAATCGTAAACAAGACAGGCAACATCACAGTTCACCTCTTGTGGTTGCAGTGGGTCTAAGGCGTGCTTGACATCGATATCACGCAAAATAAGATGCTTCTCTTGACCATAAACCTGCAAAGAAATTTCATTGTATTGTAGGTTTGCCCAGAGTACAATATTATAAGAATACAGTTTACCTGCACTGTGTTAACGCAATGCACTACATTAGTTTTGAATTCCTTCCCAATCAGACTCTTCATGTCATCCACCAGAAATCCACGGCACAAGCCAGTTTTACCCGCGCCTTTCGGTCCAATTACATGACACATGTAAACCGAACGACTACTCTGTCGTTTTGCCAAGTCAATGCGTCGTTCGCGGGTCACATGTATCGCCGCCAATTGACTATCGTTCTCGTGTACATTGAAACCCAAATATGCTAAGTACTCCAATGTTTTTGAAACATCGATAAGCGCCATTAGCGTCCAGCGACATAGCCAGCCGTGTAGCGTAACCCAACCTTGATCGTTGGTCGGGCACGACTTACGTATATCTGTCGAATAAGACCAGGGCGCCGATGGACAAGTGCTAAAAATCATTTTGTGCTCCTCCGGGGATAGTGCGCCATCGCCATCTTTGTCGTATCGTTCGAACAGGGCTATGAGGAACTGTTGGCCGCGATGTGATAGTTCTGTGCTGCTGCCGGGTGGTATCTTCAACGTGGGACGCAAATAATCCTTACACATTTCCAATTGTTCGTTGTAGCCGAAACGGCGCAACACTGCCCAAGTTGTTTCATTGCGTCCACGCTGTATAAACAAGCAATGCAGGAAGAGAAAACCCTTTAATGTAACAGCATCATGGATGATACCGTCTGGAATATTCTTCTGTATAACAGCTTTCACTTCGTCCAGTATTTGTGGTTGTAGGGGAGTGTTGAAACAGCGACGTTGAAAAAGATTCAATTCGTAGTCGTTCAGCAAATTATCACCATCGATGTCGCAAATCTTGAATATGCGAACAAGTGATTTTTTGCATGCTGGAGTGAGCTGCAATAGAACAAATTTGGATTTATTATCATTATTAGTACATGCCTTCTAGTCCTTAATCCGAAGTTGTACTTACATCTTGCTCCTCCATTATGTACAGCGGCGATGTCGGATGTAAAACAGCCTTTTGTGCATAGTAGAACATTTCGGAAATGTTGTGTAGCGTTTTGGCGGAGCATTCTACACAGCTCTCTACTTCTGGAAAGTCTTCCATTATTGTCAATACACTCTAAAAATTTAATTTAAACATTGTATTGCTTTCATTTTTTATTGCATGATAAAGAAACTCACATCAATGGTTGAGTATTCTATCAGATCGACTTTGTTGCCTACCAACACAATGGGCTTACGCTGCTGGTCTGGCCCAATTGCATTACGAACCAAAGGCAGCCAATGCGAAGTTATACGATCTAGCGAATCGTCATCTTCCACGCTATATACAATGCATACAACATGCGCCTTGAGAATCTCTTCGTTCAGTGTTTCATCAGTTTGTTCTGTGCCTGGTAAATGAAAATACGTATGTACAAAACACAAAAAAAAATTATTTTATAAATAATAGTTTATACGTAAATATGTTTTATAACTCACTTGAGTAGTCGACAATGTTTGTTGGCACCTGTTCGGGTGTTACATTAGCGGGTATTGTTATCTCTTCAGCTTTTGGGGGAACATCCTCGGGAAATTCTTCGCTCACAAGCGAGAGTATGAGTGAGGTTTTACCCACTCCCGGATCGCCAACTAACAATATGCGCACATTTTTTCGCTGAGCAACACTGTATTGAACCATATTTGGAGTTTTGATACCTTAAATTCAATGGCAGGAAAAGGATCTGGTTTTGAAAGCAATTTTTGATTTTACTAGGGTTGTAGATATAGTGTTTACGATTACTCAATTTTCGATAAATATAGCGAATACGAATCCCAAAATATAAACAGCGCCTTGTAGACCGCTCATCTATGCTGAACTAGAGCAAAGCTCACTGGAAATAAAACAAAAAGCGCAAGATGATTGCATGTTAAACCTAAAAAAAAGTCACCTAAAACGTAGAAATTTTGCAAAACTACCTAAATACATACATAGCTACATATCGCACACCTAGAACTGAAGTGATAAAGGTGTGCGATATGTACGTAATTAACTTCAAACCATGTAAAGATTTTCGTCTTTTTATCAAAAACTTTCCTTATACCACAAGCTGAACACAGATACCTGATTTTGGTTAATTATAGCAATTCGCACAGTTTATTGCTCAATGGTACATTGCTGCTTTTGTGTTCTTGTTTTATTACACTCTAGTAGGTTTTTAGTTCACTGACCGCTTTTAACTATCAAAGCAATGTAATCCGGTTTGCATTTACATGGATAATAGTGATTAACAATCACAATTTTTTCAAATATATTTTACAATGAGCATTTACTGCACCGGGCAAAATCAATAAATGAAGAAAAATGATATGTAATTTGCTGCAATATATCTCTCGTTTAATACGATATGGTAATCTGCACGTATTAAAATTCGACTCCAAAACTGCTATCCAGGCACTGTAGGGGGCCAGTGGCTTTGAGGAAAAAAGATAAGCGTAGACGCCAGACGTCAATTTGATTTGTCACAGAATTAAATAAAATTTCTTCGCAGGAGGCTTTTTGCACCGCTTGGCTGTTTACTTTTCCCTATGCATTGGCCCCTGTACATGTACATATGTATCTACAAACATAACGCCACAAAATCGCAACCACCATCAACAAGGCACATTTCCCCCAAGTCCCAATTTCAATACCGACTAGCATTTTCGCAAGTCGGTGTTAATCAAATTGGTCACATGTTTCCATCTTTAACAAGTCCTTCGATGATAGTACTTCGAATATATTTATTTGAAAATATGCACAAAATATTCCACGGCATAACCAAATATATTTGTCGCGAAAAAAATAATTACATAAACCCGACAAATAAAAAATATTGCAAACAAACCTCTCCTACACAAGATGAAAATCCGTCGTCTGCCAGACAGCGAAAGGGTATGTTCAGTGAAGACAAGGCGCAGCTATTTGTCAGATACCATTGTGAATATGTGCTCTTAGTGATGTATATTTTGTGTGTTTATAGTGTTTTATTAATAAAGTACTTTTTAACCGATTTCAAAAAAAGGAAGAAATCAATTCATATGAATTTATTTTTTATATGTTACTGCATAACTTTGGACCACGTTAACGGATTTCTAAAATTTTTTTTAAAAGGAAATGTGGTACCTCAGATGTTGGACCATACTAATTTGGTTCACATCCGATCATTGAATCGTGAAGAAATTAACGGTACTCTTTAATTTTTATATGAGAATTAAAGACGGTTTCGTCTTTTGCTTAAAAATTACTTGTATAGTTTTTACAATTTAAAGAAATTGTTAAACTTGTACTTTGATCTTCAATATGTAACACCAGTAATTATTTTTTCGCCCTAAAAAAATTATACCATTATGGTCAGGACTAATACCCCTGTCGATCCTAATATAAATTTGTTTTACGTATTCTGTACTTACAGCAAAACTTTGCATATGTATGTAGATTACCAATCGATGCGGACTGATAACAAACAGCTTCCTAATAGCATTTCGAAATTCCTTCTGAGTTTAAAAATGTTGTTAAATAAATAAAAATGCAAATCGTGTTACAACCAAGATTTTATATTTTTTTTCAATGTACATACATATGTTTTATATGATGCAAGTGCAAATTTTATAAATATACACATTTATGTGTTCCTACAATTACTTCAGCAGCTATTTTTACTTTTAACTTTATTTCCACTCGATTCAAAACCTATATATGCATACAGAGATTATTAAAAAAAAGATTTTACGACACCACCGCCTTAACCGCTCACATGAAAAACCTGTTGTCTGTAAATGGGAGCGGCACTGCATTTCATATACGAAATTGCATTTGAAAATTCCGGCCAGAGTATTGAACTTTAATTGCTGCATAAAAAAAAGATGAAAGGCGACTAAAATTAGATTTCATTCCTTGAGGCTATGGAGGAGCACCAACAAAATCACGGTACACATCAATGTATTTAATTTTTGTCTACCAATTTGTCACAATCGGTGAAGTAGTCAACGCTAAGCTTTACTAAAACTGCTCCGGAAGCCAAACCGGCAATGGTAGCCAAAGCTGCGTTTTCTCTTGGTAGCACCGACCTCATCAAAGCCCATGCAAGTACTGAACCCATGCTGAAGAGTGAGCCTCCTAGAATCGCGTACAGACCACGTCGCGAATTGGGTATTTTACTTAGATGTGGACGTCCATATATATAGAAGGCGGTGCCGGCCAATGAACTTAGTAAAAGCACATTAGTCAAATCCTTTTTGGGTAAAATCTTGGATACGAAACCGGGATTCATTACGTTAACAGCAAGTGCAGAATACGACACCACACCATGCAGTGGGATGTAGTAGTGGAAAACGTTTTCCTTGGTGAAGGGTTTAAGCCCAATCTTGTCACACAGTGTGCAATCTGCATTTTTGTTACTAGCTCCTTCGCTGGCCATTGTTTTGTGCAGCTGATATTATTGTTGCGTGGAAATTTATTTAAACTTGACCGACTGTGCGACGTCTCGTTACGAGTGTATTAAAATGCTATATTTATGGTTGAAAACACGATAATTTTGCAAGTTCGTCTACCGCCGGTGAATTTACACAAATGTCATTTGCCTGTTATATAAAAGAGAGGAGATCCACAGACAGAAGTCATTTTTATTTTTATTCTCACCGATGATGTGCAAAAGTAGAGTAACCGGACTCGAGTAGAGTAACCGGGTTATTTATTCGATATCGATTAATAAAGTAATTACAATCCTATTAATAAGGACCAATCGTCGCCTGGGTAAAAGATAGTCGTATGTTACGCACGTACGTATGACGCTTACGACAATATTTTACCCAGGCGACGCAATGCCAAAAATATGAACAAAAAACTGTTGGACAATGTAAAAGTGAATGTAGCTTTATTTTAAATACATACCTTACAAATTGAGTTAACTTTTTTTTTAGCTATGACTTCAATTTAATTATTGAGATATATCAAAGTATACGGTTTGGAATACAGTTGTGATTTTTGCAAACATTTTGTATAATCGACTAGCAGTTATACGCAAGATGTGTTTAAAACCAAAACTTCGTTGCTACAGTGCTAATATACACATATTTTTGATTATCTTAAAATCAATTAGGAGTATATGGTTTTATTAAGTTTTCAGCAAAATTTTTTATATTTTCAACACCACGAACTTCCTTCTCGAGCAGTGGTAATTTCGTGACGTGGAAATCTTCATAAAGGTCAGCAATTTGATCCAGGTATTTTGCTTGTATCTAAAATATTAGCGTTACAGAAAAACCAATTCACATTAAAGGCTTATTGAAAATTGCATACCTTGTACCGTGACGCGCACATGGCGCATGGCTCCTGGTTTTGTTTCTTAAATAGCAGTTGATTGACTATGATATTGTGAGTATCTATGCCGCATTTGGTCAACTCCTGCACAAGACGTTCGGTTTCGTACAGTGATAGGAATTCAGCGATACAAACACAAACGAAAGTTGCCTGGTCCTATAACGAAAATTTCGATTTATGTAGGTAATTAATTCTAAAATTTTGCTCATTGTATGTTACACAAATTTTATATGCTTACTGGATTTCTAAACTGCTCGTTCACTTGTCTTATGATTTTTAGCATTTCATCCAGCTTTTGCGTTAGCGAGTCGGCATTAAAGTCTGTCATGCCTAGTATACTACCGAATTGTGAAATGAAAGGCGCTATCTTCATTTTCAACCTCAGTAGTTTTCCTAAACCCTTCTCAACGACCTGCGGAAAGGAAAGCAGGCGTAATGTGTGCCCTGTCGGCGCTGTGTCAAATATGACTACCGAAAAGTTCATTGCCTTTACTAGTCTGAAAAAAGTATTGGATTAGCAGATGATGGCTCTAACGAATTTGATATTTTTCCACAATTATGCTTTTACTTACTTCATTACTTCTGCATAACTCATTGCTTCATCTATGCCTGGCAGCGCATTGACCACTTCATGTAGTACACCTTTGCTCAAATGTAGTCCTTCATTTTCGGTCTCAAAATATTCATCCGGCAACTCGTTAAGCCCAGCATTGGGATCAATTTCCATTGCGTACAAATTTGTGAAGCCATTGACCTGCAAATCTCAATACATATTACTCTGAGCTTTTTAAACATTAGTTTTGGCTAATTTTTAATTACCTTTGTTGGCACTTTTGTAAATTTTTGATCAAATGCATCCGATATGTTGTGCGCTGGATCTGTAGAAATAATAAGCACTGACTCACGAACTTTGGACATTTGCACCGCAAGGCTGCAGCTGTTTATAGGTAGTGAGTAGAATTCCAATGGTAATTTAGGTGGAAATTGAAGTAAAAATAATAATTAAAGAAAATTGTAGTATTTTAACTCTGAATTATGCTACTTGCGTTTAATTACCTGCATGTCGTCTTACCCACACCTCCTTTTCCACCTACAAAGATCCATTTTAGTGATGTCTGCTCGACGATATTGCGCAGGCTGGGCTCCATTGGCTCGTAATCATCACCCATTGTGAAAATTCTTGGTCGCAAAAATTTGTTTAAATGCAATAAAATAGACGCACAACTATTTTTCAATGCTAATTTCACGCAAAAAACCACTATGAGTTGACGAGTTTTTGTCGTAGGGATGTCGAAAAAAATCGATGCATCGAAAATATCGATGTTTTGCTTCGATGCATCGAAAATTTTCCACTCGATGTATAAATAGTCGATGTATCGATGAACTGACATCTCTAGTACATTGAAGTATTGTTCCTGTTTTCCAAATGTACAAAAAAGAGGAAGACCAAAAAATTGAAATAGCTCCAAAAAGTACCGTTAGAAATAAAATTAGCTCAGTTACAGTAATTTATTAGAAATTTTGTACAATTTCGCTAATAACATATTTTGTTGTGAAACAAAAGTACGGCAACAAAAAAGCATTTTTCCTGTAAAAACGTCAACCAGTGATCGCTTGACACTTTTCACGATTTTACCAGAAGAAAAAGTTCGGGTAAATCATACAACTTCATTCTCTACACGCCTCTCCAAAAATCGCTCTCATTTACATGATTTTGGAGGATTGTGGAGTACGGGATCATTTTTCCTGTAACTTCCTGCAAGTTCGGTTAAAACCTTGTAAGTTCATGGAGTACTGGATCAGAGCTATTTGAAAAATCCTATATAAATCAACATATCGATGTATGCCCTTCGATGCATCGAAATTTACATAGAATTTTTTTCGATGCATCGAATCAAAGAAAAACATCGATGTATTCTTGCCACTGACATCCCTATTTTTTGGGCAAATGTCAGTTGTCAAAGGTGTCGTTCACAATCAACCAATGGCCAATATATACAGTGTTGCCCTTAAAAGTTTTCAGAAAGTCGCAAAAAAGGGTAATTACGAAAGAAAGGTTCTCCAAATTATTTTTGCTCTTCTCTACTAGTAAAATAATAACTCTTTTGAATTTAAAAAGAAAAATAGCGGGACAAGCATTGCACAAAACAGGGTTGCAAGCATACCTTAAATCTAGCTGTTGCAAGGAGAAGAGTTGCATTTCCTTTGAAAGTTTTAAGTGATGCATTTTTGGTACATAAAGCCCTGTATGCAGCTCTCAAGAAAACGGTCAAGAAAAAATTGCCATTATTTCGCGTGTGTGTCCAAGGCATTTTGACATTTTTGATACCTCACAGCCTTTCTTTCCTCAAGAAATAATGGAACGGGCATATATTACATATGAATTACAACAAACACATCAGTTGACGTAATGTTCTCCATGGCGAAAAATTCAGATAAAGATAGATTCAACAAATATTCATTCGAAACTCAAACTTTTTCTCAGAAGTATTGGATTTTTTTGAGTATTTTTGCATGTTTCAAGTGTCTAGGAATAAACGTTGATTTTTTTTAGATTCTTTTTTTTCTTACACAAGGTGTTGCGCTTTCTTCTATATAAAAATAAATTGTCTTCAGTCATTATATGGAAGCAAAATACATACATAAATGCACATGTCTTTATAAAACAAAAACTCATGCTAACACGGTTTAGTTTTAATGAATCGTACAAAAAAATTCGTCGTTCAATAAAAAAAAAAATAAATATATGGTGGCAAAATCATTTATCTACGGACACTATTTCGATCTTTCTTTTCAATACACCGCAATAAGCGCATCAAACATTTACAAGTTAATGAGACAATAATTAAATAGTCTACTAAGCGGTCAGATAAGTAAATAAATAACGTGACAAACAGTTTATGAATGAATGAAAAACCCACTCATTACAACGTACACACGCACACAAACTGCTATTCATTTCCTCACGCACGCATACAAAAT
>NW_023459269.1:25366-33819 GCF_013731165.1 Rhagoletis pomonella | reverse complement strand
CCCCATAAGGTTAACATTGCAATCCAAATGTTTAAAACGTTTTTTCTCGAATTTCGAATTCAGGTATTTCGACTTAGGCGGTTATTGCTTACGCCCAAAGTTATGTATGTATATGATATGTAGGTGCGCAATCTCCCGCCGCATAGCGACCATAACGCCTCCATATGTCTATTCATTGCGCTAGGAAAACAACGAACAAGAGCAAATCAAACAAAAACTTAGAAGCGAGCAGAGCGAAGTAAAAACAAAAAAAAAACAAAAAAAAACTTAAATCAAATATTAATTTACAAATGTGCTTACTTACAATACAATAGACTGACATATGTACATACATACATACACTTACAAATTTATAGTGTCAACAGTTGATGTGTCTACTATTTGTTGATATTAATTGTATTTGTTGTTGTTGCTGCTGCTGTTGTTAGGTTGGTGGTTTGGTGGTTTGGTGGCTTGGTGGCTTGGTGGTTTGATAGGTAAACTTTTTTTTCAATTGGTATTGTTGTTGCTAAGTTGCCGCTTCGATGCGAATGCAAATAGAGTAGCGTGACGCTATTTATTTTGTCTATGTCTGTACATATATATGCTGTGGTGTAGTGGTTAGAAGTGCGCACTACCATACCGTAGGGCCTGGGTTTGAGCCCAGTTTCCAACTAACATCAAAACTAAAATTTTTTCTATCAGCTCTCGGCCCTCGGCAGGCAATGGCAAACTTTCGAGTGTATTTTTGCTATGAAAAACAGCTTCTCATAAAAAATACAATCGCCCTTTGTGTGGCAACATCAAGACGCGCGCCACAAATCGGAGGAGAAGCTCGGCCAAACACTGACATATGGTGTATGCGCCAATCCATTATTATTATTATATTGTATATACATACATAGGTACATACATATATGCATAGTTTGTTCGTGACCGTGGCCGCTGGCTGGCTCGGTAGTTTGCCAGTTCGCTAAATGTTGGCCGGCTGTTGCTGGTGGAACGCTTTTCTTTTGGTTGCTTGGCTACGCTGTGCTGAACGCTCCATTTGTTGAGCACATTTGTCTTTGAGTAGCAGCGGTGTCGAGTCGTGTCTTATTGTCGCATACGCACGCCTATGTCGTTGAGTCATTTATCGAGTCCAATCTAGCAGCGGTGACGTCTTTATTGAGCTTATTCTTGAGAGAATTTTCTGATTTTCTGATTTTTACTATTTGTGTTTATTATTTAATCTATTCGAATTGTGAATTTGCTATGAGAACGCGCGCGCTTTGACGTAACCCTTCTTTAGCTGCTGCGGTATCGGTGGTGCGTGTCTCGTTTTTTTAGTATTTTTTTTTTAAGCTGATGTCACATAAAACTTTTGCTTCGCTTTACGTGACAGATTCGCTTTGACAGATAAGATGAATTGTATGAAAATGCACAAAGCATGCCACATAAATCGTTGAAGCGGCAGCGCGAAGCGAAAAGATGGTCAACTCCCATCTTTTTGCGCGCTTTGACAATCAGCCGGTTTAATATTTATTTTGTTTCGTCCAAATTCGGGTTTTCATGCAGAAACATAAAACTTAATTACATTGCTGATAATTTTAAATCAAAATAATTAAAATCCACAGCAACTTTGATGAGTAAAAAAGCGGTACAACATTGTTTTCTAGGCGTTCATTGTGGCATACCTTTTGCGTCTGGCGCTTTGCTGGCAAAGTTATAAATGTCACGCAAAGCTACAAAGTTTTATCTGGCATCAGCTTTAGTGATTTCGCGCTTTTTTCATTATACACACATACCACATACATATGTGTATTTGTTTGTAACCGCAGCCGCTCGGAGCGGATTTTCAAGATTGTTTTCGAAAAAAAACTTTTCGGTTTTAACCTTTCGCCAATCAATAAAATTACGTAGCTGGATTGAAATATACAAAATTTTATATTTATTATTCAATCGGTGCGGCGCAAAGCTGGATGGCATGGAAGAGCGTGCCCGCTGTTAGCAAACACTTTGTTAAGCATTATTTTTTTTTATACAATCTTTTATGTATTGTGTATTTAAAGTTTGATTCTTAATGATTCTAAATGAGTATGTGGCGTGCTTATTTAATTTGTGACTTTTGAAAGTAGTCGTGCTTTGGCGATTTAAATGAATTGAAGCGCGCTTTAATAAACGGTCGGCAGCGAAGGTACAGTGTGTGTGAAAAAATACGATATTGCTTTTGTTGTTGTTGTTGTTGGTGTGCATAAGGAGTACAAGGAGCCTTACGAAAATGGGCTGCGCAACAGGCACAATAAAGTATTCGCTATTTTTGCTGAATATGCTATGGGCGGTAAGTTGAAGAGATATTTCTTTTTAATTAAACAGAATTGAAAACTTAACGAATAAATCATTAAACTGCAACCGGAACTTTAAAATCGAAGATTGCAAATCAACATATCGTTCATTTACGAAAAGACTGTCATAACTCAAAAAATACAAATTTTCAGCAAAATATGCAGAATTACTTGTTATATGTATTCTGCTTCATACTGTGTAAAAATTTCGTGCTAAGATATTGTGTAGTTTTCGCCCTAGAATAAAATACGTATTCATCTCATTTTTCTGCATTTTGGTAGCAATTTGAAAACTTTAATCAATTTATACCCCGTAAGCTTCGTATCGTAGAACTGTGGAAGATTTTCGATAGAATACGTTTTTACGCGACAGCTTTCAAATTCTGAGCAAAACCTGGGTCCATGTTTTGATAAATTTAAGTTTGTAAAGCAAACTGCTTTCTTCTTGGTGCATAAACATACATGGATTGCCCACTTTGTCCAGAGTGCGTGAATGAAGACGAACGAGTAGGAATTGAATATAGTGGACCTTATCTACGGTACCAATATTACATTCGATTACTCAAGTAGCACACTGGTGTATAAGTTGGTGTAAATTTGTGAATTTTGGATACAATTAATCAGATTTATACCAAACTTCGTAAACTTACACCAAGTTATACACAAGTGTGCTACTCGAGTAGTCCGATATCTTTAGTTCGACAAATTGTTAGATATCTATGCGCTATATTGGGCTATTCATACAGTGGACTTATTGAGATCGTTGACTAGTTGACGTTACTGTTTAAAGTTAGTTTTTTTTTTTACTCTGAAGTCTGACAAATAACATAATATCCACTACATAGACAGAAGAACGGCTTTTCTCAAAATTAAGGTTGGGGGGTCGTATGAGTAACCTTACCATCCACAATACATTAGTTTGTATGTATTATTGTTTGTTAGTGCGAAACGTCAGCCAACCATATGTACTAGGAATGTTAATCCACTTTCTCAGGTCCCGAAACGCCCGGCATTCTTGGCAAATAATTCCGGGATTTTCGGGATTTGTAATTTGCACTGATGGCAATAATAGAAACTCCTTTTCTTGACCAGTATTGGCTATATTTATTTATTTTTTATTTAATAATACATATTTTTTTATAAATGTCTAGATCACTGTGCGATAGTAAATTTTAAACACAAAAATCAATATATTCGCGAAACCATGGGCCAAATGTAGTAAAATTGCTTTTTTAGTTTTTTACTCTGACATCAGTAATTCAAAAATGATTTAAAAAGTTCAGTGACATATGCTAAAAGAAGTATTGGTATCAAATTAAAGAGGAAATTCTGTAGCATTTAATCAGAGTAAATTTTTTGGTGCATAAGGACTGGTAAGTAATGAAAATGTTCTTTAAAAATTTTATTCTTGAAATTTCGCAATATTTGTTTTTGAAAAAATTATATGTTAAGGACTTATATAAACTCGATAACATCCACGAATTTCGTCCTTCTAACTTTATCAGCTTAAAAAATTACCTATTCGTCCGTGTGAATCCAACAAATTTTAATTTTTTTAAATTCCAAAGAAATTTCCTCTTTCATTTGGTACCCATATTTTTATTCTATACTGCATTAAATTTTTTAAATAATTTTTGGAATTAATCATATATATCTTTGAAATTCCAAAGTCCTTTAAAATAAATCCTGATGTCAGAGAGAACAATAAAAATGCCACTTTAAATAATAAAGTAGGTTTCAAACCTATTTAATTATTATTTATTTTGTGGTAGGAGAGATGGAAGCAATTTTTTCCATTTCAGTTGTTGAAAAGTAATAAATAACTAAATCCCGAGACTAATCCTGGGACTGTGATAACGACATTCCGAAAATCGCGGGATCGTAAAAAGCGAAAAAAATTAACATCGCTAATATATCTACCAACACTTTCCAAAACTTACTTAATTTGGGATTTTTTCTAAGTAAAGAAATTATGTAACACAACTACAGCGGTGACCACTTCATTACCAATTTCGAATGCTTTCCTATTGAGCTGTTCTTTGAGCTTAATTCTGTTTAACTTAAATTCAAACAATACATAGTTATTTCCTTTATCTTTTTTCACTATTTGATTATTCATTACACGTAGGCGTCACGCGCCAGCGCCTACTGAACACTAATTTAAATTAAAACAAATTACTTAATTTGAGTCCTCTTACCCATCCATTACTAATGTGTGTGTGATTTAAATTTCTCATTTTTTTGTTGTATATGTAGGTATGTAAATAGGCATACATATATAGTTACGGTGACCATAAATATGGATTCAAAATGAAGGACAATTTTTCAAAAATATACCTACATATACTTACTTAGTATAAAAATATCAAAAGAGTATTTATGATTCTAAATTCTTAATACATTTTAAACTTAAAAAACGTATCACGTTTTCTTCATCGATATTAATCTTTTTTACATGAATATTTACAAAGGTATAGTAAAACATATTATAATTACAATAGCTTATACGAAAAGTGAAAATCTTTAAAAGATTATTTTATAGGAAAATTTTGAGTCGTTCAAAACGAAAACAATAACTTTTTTTGTTTTTTGGAACTTTTCGCAGTAATTTGTCAAAAATCGACGTCATGAATCGACGTAAACGACGAGTTACAAAGGTATTTATGTGCCCTTTTCAAAAATATATAATTTGTGCAGATTGCGCTTCATAGCATCTACATTTCTAATCCGATTTTCATTATCTTTGGATCAAAATTTACTGTAATGATATATCTTATTTATCGAATTTTTAAACTAATGAAAAAAAAATATCAAATAAAGCTGGGTATTTGATTGAAACTCTCACTTTTTTCGACTTTGACGACAAAATGCAAATGGTCGCCTGTAGCACTAATAATTTTCATTGAAGTCGCCACAAGTTATATATTTTGGTAAGAGGCACATCAATACCCTTCGAGCTGTAAGTCGCTTACGTTGATTGGGAGATTTTTTCATGAGATATTGAAGAAAAGCTACGAAAAGTACCAAAAAAACACATTTTTGAAAAAATCCATCCATTGTCCGATAATTTTAAAATAACGAATAAAATGCGGGACAAATGCAGGACACTTGGAAAAAATCAGTACATTTTCAGGTTTGAAAAACTACGCAGGACCGACCTTTGAAAAACAGTACGGTCCTGCAAAAAACAGAACGGATGGTCACCGTATATATAGTACACATGCATACATACATGTACGTACATTACGCCGTACAAGAAAAAAAGTTCGCCGTACATCCCTGAGTCTAAATTATTAATGCAAGGCAATTTTTTTTATGCCCGAACGTAAATAATATCCTCGGCATTTAAAGTGGAATATTAAGTTATGGTATACCGATGCTCTTGTAACGAGGAGACAATTTTTGTTGTATAAAATTTCATTGACCCCAAGTACCCCGTTCTAGTACTTACCCAACAGATCTCAGTTCCTACCACATCACCCTAACGTGAGTAAAGTGAAGCTCGCCACAAATAAAAAAAAACTTTTCTTAAGGAAGTTTTTGAATTTTTCCAGTAGAACTATTTAAACAAAATTTTATTATTGCCGAATGTAGGTGTCACCGAAACATTTAAGAAGGCGATCCCTACGTTCGGTAAATTTTATTTTTTTTCTAAATCGCCTTGTAAAAATGTACGGCGAACATTTTTTCGTTTGCTTGTAAGGTGGCACGGTCGAATGTAGATGTCGACCCCTAACTACCAGAAAAAAGTAAGCGACATTTTTTTCGAAATTTTATTTTTGATGCAGTAATACTCCTAGAGCAGCTAAATGCATGTCTCCATCAAAAAGAAAAATATAAAAAAAAATGCCGTTTACGTCCTTTTGGCGGTTAGGGCTCGATATGTATGTATGTGTGCGCTGATAAATTTTTAAGCTCAACAAAATACTTACTCGCATATAAATCATACATACTTGCTCAGTAAAATGTATGCTCACTACCCTGCTGATTCATTTATTTAGTTAATATTTTTAAAACTAACACACAATTTTCATATTTTCAACATTCATATTTACATTTATACTTATGTATTATGTATAGCCGCCTGCCCCCCATCTATTTTACAAACCAAACGACCTACCCCACACATGAGTGAAGCGACACGACATGGCCCAAAGTCATTAACCCTCTAGTAGGCAGAACCGCCTCCAGACGGTCGTTAACTAAACACCTTTTTAGTGCACCTATAATCATTTTTTTCTATATTCGTAAGGGCACGATCTTTACACAAAAATCGTACCCTTACGGCGAAGTAAATTTTAATCCGTTATGTCAATCCGTTTTATTTTAATCGGCAGTTGAATTACAGATTTTGATAACACGGTTAAAATTAATTATTTCTTGCGATTTAGTAATTTCGTAATTAAAGAAATTTTTTCTTTTGAAAAATTTTTTGATATAAAAAAATTCGGTGGATTTCGTTGTTAAAAGCACCGTATTTTAATATAAGTTTTATAATTATGTCACCATTCGAAATGGAGAAAATTGCTTTCGAACACAGACCGTCTACAGACCGGCTTGCCGACATATAAAACCCCAGTTTTGCATTTTTGACCGTCTGCAGACGGCATTGCCGGTTCGTAGGTCAACATTGTGTAAGAGAAAGCTGAAAATATGTGTAAGTGTATCGACGAGCCCGTCTCCAGACGGTCTTGGTTTTTCTCCCCTGTAGGAAAAAGTTACTGTCTCAGACCGAAATGGACATCAGTTTTGGATTTCTCGTGCTAAAATCACCCATTCCTGAATTTTTCAACTCATAAAAAAATTGGCCTACTAGAGGGTTAAGACCTTGGCGCGTTATATGTGCGCCTGTTTATGCATAAGTTGATATATGTAGGATCCCATAGCAAATATTTGTGGCGTTAACTTTCTTACTTAACTGAAGTGAAAATGATATCATCTGGATTAACTAACTACAAACATACTTATATACATGTATGTACGTATGTCTTTCTAGTAAACGCTAGCCTAGCATAAAAGTCATTGGGCTTCCGTCCCAGCGAGCTTAATCTGCAGTTTATAGTTGGCTTAGTTCAGCTATAACTTTTTAATATTTCTTTTCATTTTTGTGTGCATCTTTTTTCAGTTCAGTTTTTTTTTAGTGTCACTTTCTTGTTGTTCCTGCGGTTACTGTCAACATCTTCTTGCCTATAGCCATGTCGATCATGTCGGTTACCTATGGCGTTATCTTGATTAACACCATTAGCTGTTGCTGTCATTTTGCCTCAAGTAATAAAATATAGGCATAAATATGTTTATGTACATTGTGCGTATAGGTACATACATACAAACATATGTATGTATGTACGCACATTAGGGGGCTCTACTTTTGTTAATTGTTTCAGAGTAATTAAATTTTTACCATATCCGGCCTTGGAGGCCAAGAGGTCAAAATGGAGGCTGGACTAATAGAAGAATCTTAATTAGACTTTTAACTAGTAGTAGGCATCTTTTAGGAAGCTAAAGCTTTTAGTGTATATATTTACAGCTTTGGACCGTATTATGGAGACATTCTTCAGGGCTGCAGTCGTCATATACGATATCGCATTACTCGTCACGTAAAACACATTTTTCGTATCATGACATACGTGAACGTACTCTCTATCCCATTCAGCTTATACGACTGACGGTATCATGTGATTTTCTTTCGTATGGTTTTCGATGCGTGAACGGCTGTTACGATTCGAGCCTTCACTTTGCAGGTAGTCACTTCTATTTTGATCCCGTGAGTCAAGGTATGAGTACTACATCTCAAAAATTGAAATTATTTGTTGCCAACGAAATAAATTTTCAGCTACGCGTAATAACCTACACTTTTTTCACTAAGTCATTTCATATTCCCAGCATTGTTTAGATCACAGCCGGCAAATAGCTACTTATTAAGAATTAAACGAATATTAAAGCGTATGGCACGCCAATCAACAATAAAGGCGCCGCCGCAGCCACTCATTTCTCAATCAAAAATATCAGCTTTTATATGTATAATTAAACCTTAGAAACTTGAATGCTGCGAACAGATTCTTGAATCAATTACACCGTTTATAGTAGTTTATAAAGCTAATAAAGTATGAGCATTGCTAAGCTTGATTATCTCAGCGGTATGAGACAATC
>NW_023459269.1:25211-25356 GCF_013731165.1 Rhagoletis pomonella | reverse complement strand
AAAGGATGAAAGAGAAAGGTAGGATGAACGAACATCATTCATAGTTGAATTAAGATGTGTTGGTATTTGAAAAAAAAAAAAAATTGTGCCACGAATGACTTTTTTTGGACAGAAGTAGAAATAGTGGTAAGATACCTCGCTACTG
>NW_023459269.1:0-25111 GCF_013731165.1 Rhagoletis pomonella | reverse complement strand
AGTATGAGCATTGCTAAGCTTGATTATCTCAGCGGTATGAGACAATCAAGCATGCAATGAAGTGAGTGGCGCGCGCGTGTGTGAATTAATTTTCGACGACGCCACAGAGGGCTGCTGATTCACTGATTCATGCAACATACGGCAAGCGCAGAGGCTTGGCCAAAGACATTTGAGCTGGACGCAAGCATGTTTGCATGTTTGCGGCGCGCTTAGGCTGGACAATACACTGGCTGACTGAGTGACGTGACTAATCGAGCAACTAATGTGATTGCACACGACTGTACAATGTCCGACTATTGCCTAACTGCCGAGCTCATATTAAGTTACATGTAATGTGCACGAAAGATGTTATATGTACATATTTTGAAAAATAAAATAAAATAGCAAAAAAGAAAAAATGGCGACATATTGCCAAGTTTGCGCTTACATGTGCCAAATTAAAATACCAAGCGACAGTGTGGGGGTTGTTGAAGCAGGGCTGTATGTACATATGTATGTTATCTTTATTTGGGGGCGTATGTCAGGCATTTGTTATAGTTGTAAGCAGACAATGTGATAATTGCAATGACGATATTGAATAATTGATTATGCATAAATACATAGTAATGAGTACACTTAGTTATGGGCAGGCAATTAGACAGGCGTAGAAGTTTTAGAAAACATGCGTACATATGTACATATGTATGTATGTACATTAGATTACATTCAAAAAAAAAATAAAAATAAAAAAAAATCGACCGGAATACTCGTAAAACTTGCTTAGCAGAAGGTGTTTTTGGTGAGCTTTAATTCACTGACATTAGAGTGGTACAGTGTGATAAAAACTGAGATCTGGTGGGTAAGCACTAGAACGGCGTATTTGAGATCAATGAACTTTGGCAGACAGATTTTGTCTCCTCGAGAAAAAAATTTATATCTATGTACGTACATACATATATCATATTTTACGACGCGAGCGTAAATGCCGAAGATATGACGTAAAATCTTAAAGGAAGACCCTTACGTTCGGCCAAAAAAATATTTTTTTTTTTCGCCAAATTGCGTTGCAGGAATACTTTAGACTCAGTGTTGTACGGCTACTTTTTTTCTGACACGGTCTATTGTATCCACATGCGCTCATTAATATATAAATCATATACATATGTAGGTTTACCTTCCGGCACTGTTTGTACATTAGGGTGCAACACTCAAGATAAAAAAATCGGTACTGTTTTTTCATCGGAAATATACAATTTATTATACTATTTTAAGACTTCCGCCTAAATATTTCGGAAAAATACTGAAATTTACTTGAGCTGAACTTATTTAAAAATATGTACCACCGAAAATCGAGTTTTTTATAAATAAGATTAGTTTTTAAAAATATTTTTTCTAAAATATCAAATCACACGATAACAGAATTTAAGTTTAAAAGATCTGTATAAAATGTTTAAAAATTTTATCAGCGGAATCAAAAAAATGCGAGTTTGGGAGGTATTTTCAAATCAGTCTATCAGTCACGTGAATCTTAACTTTTTTTTAATATTTTAACGTACATATTTTTTCGGTGATGCATCCTAATGTACCCACATATGTAAATCCGCGTTTCAAATGCGGAGGCGTATTTTCAGTTCATGCAACCAGCAACTCGCAAACATACTTTTGTTGTTTGAAATTTTCCAGGAATCATTAGTTAATGACTTCGTACGTTAGCAAAAAAAAATTCGAATTCAAATTTATAGAAAGCTGTCACATCATCTATTTTACTAGGAATCTAATTATGAATAATTCTATACATCAAGCATCAAAGCCAAAGGCCTATTAACTATTTAAGATGCTGAGAGTGCTTTGTGAATACAAAAGAAATAACACTTTGCTAAATAAGTTTGGGTGTATTCAAAGCAGACCTGTTAGATAATGATTAATAATCACAATGACTAATAATTAAAGCATGTTTTTTTTGGGCCATTATTTGCATCTTTTTAATAAGTAATAATTAATTACCTTCAAAAAAAAAAAATAATTTTTATTAAATGACTAATTTATTATTTTTTGATTACTTTGAATTATTTTTGATGTTTTTAATTACATAAATGGTTAATATAATTATTTAATTATTTTAAATTATTTTTGATTTTTTTTAGTTGCATATTAATATAATTATTTGATTATTTTCAATTATTTTTGGTTTTGTTTTAAATTTTATGATTGATTTATTTCAACTTGTGAATATTACATTGCCATAATACACATACCTATGTCTATATGCAAGATCTGCTCCAATGTTTCCTCTACAAAATTTTTTCTGAAAGAATTATTGAATAGCGAAGACAGTTGACTATGTCTGTATGAAATCATACCTTCATTATGATCCTTGTTTTAAACGTGCTAATGAAATCAAATTCAAAATTAATCAAAAAAATTTTTACTATTTCCAGATCCTGGGTATCTTGGTGATACTTTTAGGTGGCCTCGGTTGGGGTGCAATGCCACAGAGTTATGCCGTCGGCATAATTTGTTTGGGTGGTGTCATTTTGCTTATATCCTTTTTCGGCTGCTTTGGCACAATACGCGAATCGACGCGGCTACTATGGACGGTGACTAATTTTATTTAAAATAATTTTCTGAAAAGAAAAATAAAATTAATTTTCAAATTCCTCTTTTTTTCAGTATGCTATTTGTCTGCTTGTACTACTTGTCCTCATTGTTGTTTTCATTTGCCTGAGTTCGCGTGATGTCTTCAAACGTTACGCTATGGAGGGTGTAGAGGCGCAATGGCGTAAGGAGTTGATGCAGCCGGGCTCCATGGACACCGTACAGATGGTGGTAAGTGTTGATTAAGTATTGTATTTTGAGTCAAATTAAATACAGAATTGGAAATTACATTGTAATGTTTTTTGCTTCGCACTCAAAAGTACGCCTGTTGTGGTCTCAACTCAGCTGAAGACTACATACGCATTGCGCGCGCACCACCGGCAAGCTGTTGCAACGATGGCAACTGCATCAATCCTTTGAATCTCCATCTAACTGGTTGTCTGCCGAAAGTGGAGGAAGCTTTCGTTGATGAGGCAATCTTAACCACCTACTATGAATATGGTCTATTGGGCTTTGATGTGAGTGCGAAAGCTTTTGTGATGTTAGAATTTTAGTTTTAATCAACTTATACATATTTTTGTATTTGTAATATTTACAGTTTCTTATTCTGCTTTTGACCGTCATACTGGCAATTCACTACCAAAATCGTAAACGAAGATTTAGCTATTAAGTTTTTTTTTTGGTAATATTTGAGAGGCTTTAAAACTTTTTTTAGTCGCGGCGTGTAAGCTTTCAAGTGTGCAGCTTTTATTTTATTAATGGCAAACGATTTTATTATTATTAAATATTTTTAATTTATTGCAATTAAAGTTTTATAAAAAACACAATCAACTTTAGTAACTAAGTTTCGTCGGCTTAAGTGCATATGTAGCTTTCATTGAATGCTGTTACGCAATGTCACGTGTACCTCCATGTAAATCGAATAATTGTTTTATTGTAATTAGATATATATACATATATACTTATGTATATATTCAATTATATATTATAGTTAATTCTATAAATGAAGTTAAAACGTAGATATATTTATTGAAAACTAACTTTAATTTGCATTAAGTAAAAGAAGAAGTGTATTATTGTAAAAAAGTGCATGGACGTGGGAATGACTTTGGTACTTACTTAAAACAAAATAAAAGACAAAAGTTGTAAAAGTGTGTTTCGGTAATTATTGCGGATCTGATTTATAGGCCTGCATACATATGTGGCGAGAAAGTAGTGAATTCGACTTACATTTTTTTGAAAAATTACATTAATCGAAATTTGTTCAGAGCTTTCGCCAAAGCTTTCATTTTTCAAAGCTTTCCAACTACCACATTTGTAAAGCCTGTTCTTGAAACTACAAGAAATTGTTGATTTATCTCGTATTTAGAATGGTAAGATCCTCGCTGGAACGCAAAATTATGGTTTCTTATACTTAGATCAAAAATTTTGTAGGGGTTACTTTGTCCACTTTGGCCATACTCTCAGGCAAATAGGTTAGAAGTCAGTCTAGCGTACACCCGTGGAAAATATTAATATATAGAATTTTATATGCAGATGGTATTTAAAGGTCTAGGAAATAACAAATCTCGATTCTTGGGGGAAATCTCTGTTGTCAGACTGCGGCTAATTTCCAAGAACTTCTTCTGTACTAGCTATTTAGAGGAGAACGAGGACCTAACTTCTTAATTGCTAAAGCTGAAAATAAACCCAATATAAGTGAAATTCATGAAACTCGGGGTGTAAACTTTGAAGAGGCTTTTAGTACTTTTTCCCAGGCTTAAAAGCCGTTCTACCCTTTGAGTCCTTGTCAGCTTTTTTGAAGCAGATGGAAACGAAGACTAGTTGGTGTATTTGATTTGATTTATTTCGTTAATAACTTCGACCTTGTCAAAATTACGAAACTATTCCCTCGAATCTTTTTCGTCTAGTAATTTGTAAGTTAATTTTACACATGTTGCCTAATTACATCTTTGGCTGAGATAAGAGGAGGCAATCTTGGAGAATGTCGAGATGTTTACAAAAATCAAACAAAAAGATAAAAAGGTATGATAAAGATATCTACATATATATCTACACAGATGGAATGATAAAACGAAGGTCACTACATCAACTACAGTAGAAACTCGATTCTTGCACGCAATGAAAACCGCGCTTGGTGCAAGTTTCGATGTTGTCGCATATACCGTAGTTTTTACGCTTACAAAAAAAAAGTTTTGTTTTGTTTAATATTTGCAGTGTTTTTCAAGCAAAAATTAGAAAAATTAGTAAGTTCTGTATAAAGTTTGAAAGTTTGACTTATGTGGTTTTAATTAAAGCATGAACCATATTTTTATAAAAAAATAACAATAAAATTTGAACTTGAAAAGTATTGCAAATATTAAGGAAAAAACTCCATGCACTCACTTTTGATTGCCATTGTAAGCTCTGATACAAATTACTCTTGGAGAGCAATGAGCGGTCTCCAAGGGGCAAATTATATTCGGAAATATCGCACACGATCTTCAAAAGTGACACAACTCAAAATTAGACGTTGTCCGAAACTGCGAAAAACTATTTCCTAGCACATGCCAATCATATGGACAACGAAGACTTTACCCAAGGTTATTTCAACAAATTACGACAAGAACTTGCTCCAGCTTTCGCTAAAAGGTAAAAAAGGCACTGAGCACTTTTTAGTGCATAATTTAAAAAACGCCAAATTTTGAGTTGTATCGCTTTTGAAGATCTTGTGGGATATGTATCAAGATATAAACATTATCCTGTGGAGACGGCCAGTAAGGAAGCGATGCTTTGCTTTGTTTATTCTAAGTAAATACTTAAAGCTGATGCAACCTTCTATGCATGTTATCCAAAATATTATTTTATTTTTTGCCTCACACATTATCTAGTCTCCAATAGCCCTACTTTCTTACTCATATTTGCAACTGTTTTTTTTTTTTTTAAGGTTTTAATTAGAAATATTTTGTTTGGTCATTATCAGACATTCTGTGCAAAAATCATAATTAATGAAAAACAGCATTACAATATCAGCATAGTTTTCTACAGTCGTACTACAAAATTAGAACCTAATGATAAGGAATGATTCATTTTGGTGGCGATCAATTTTTAAATGTTAAGGCAAATGTGTATTCAAAGAAATCGGTTCAGTTAAAAGCTTGCGTCCATATCTGTAAATATTTTAAAGAACAATTTAAGTCGAGTTTGGCCATTTTCGATTTAAATCGCTTAATGATTTAACAGACAATACCTATAGTTGGTGTCTTTTCGACTAAAGTTTAATAAAAATAAAAAAATTAAAAAAAAAGTTAAGTTATTTCACCCTCAAAATTAAAACTTCTGAAATTACATAGATATGTTACATATGTTTAGGTTGTGAAAAAACCGCGTCAATCACCCTACTTGGAGTGTACGTATGTATGTGATATGCGATATTTTCGTGGATAGTAACATTAGATATTTTATGAATAATTAACAGTTGAGAACTCCAAAACCTAATACAGTGGACACTCAGAATTCTTAAGTTCGAAAACCTTAATTGCCCAGAAAGCTTCAGCAATTTTTTCCTTGCATGTAGCTTTCAAAACTCTTAAGGTTTGACTTACGTAAGTTTTCTGAATACTTCTTAAATTAAATAAAGCAAGCAATTAATAAATGAAGAGGCTATTTAATAAATGTAAAGATGTTTTAATTGATATTGGGGGAAGTTAAATAAACTTACAAACATCGGAGGTAGAAGTGATAGTTTTTTCGGTTCAAAATTTGGAATTTTTGGAATTATGTACTAAAAACGTACACAGAGCTTTTATTGATCTGCCTTTCAGCAAAAGCTGGAGCAAACTTTTGTGTTATAAATTGTTGAAAAAACCTAAACCCCTGCCCATATAATTAGCATGTGCTGCGAAATAGTTTTCTGCATCTTTTGACGAACGTGTAATTTAGAGTTGTGTCACCTTTGAAGATCGTGTTCGATATGTATGTATGTATTTCCGCCACTATTCACTTCACCAAATATGTTTACCGATAAAATGTGACCAAAAAATTCTAAAGGCAAGCAATCTTAATATTGCACAGATTTATGCTTTAACAAACGTTTGAGTGAAACCATATACACACATGTTTGCTTCTGTAAATAAGTACGTGTAAATATCGCACACGATCATCAAAAGTGACACAATTCAAAATTTGGCATTTTTGAAATTATGCGCTTAAAATGTGCGCAGAGCTTTTATTTGCTCTTCAGTAAAAGCTGAAGCGAATATTTGTTATAAATTGTTGAAAAAATCTAAAGTAGGGTCTTCCTTGCCATATGATTATCATGTCGTAAGAAATAGTTTTTCGCTTTATCTGACAAACGTGTAATTTTGAGTTGTGTCACTTTTGAAGATCGTGTGCGATATGTATCTGCATTGATTTTTACGCTATCTTCTAATTACTTCATTAGGCCGTCTAATGACACCTTCCAACTTTTATTAATGACTTTTCATGGCCTTCATAAATTTTTTCATATGCCATAATTTGCGTGATAATGGCGAATGGTATATTGATGTATATTTATTTATGTTTGCGAGTATATGTAAATATGTATAGTGTAGTACATACATACATACATATCAAAATTACTCATTTGTGATTCATTAATTAAAAAAGCTCATTTGAGTGCTTTCTGCGTATGTATAGCTTTTTCGTTTACATGCTCTTAGTTAACTTTTCATTCCATTCAGTGTTGCCGGTTTTGCGCTTTTCATATCAAAATTGATAGGACTCCTCTTGTTTGGCTGGTAGTTTAAGGGCCAGTTTCTCAATGTTTGGTTAACACTAACTGCATATAACGGAGTTGATAACCTCGGTAACGATCTTTAACCTGTTCTAAAAACGCCTATCTCAACATATTTTTAATATATTTTCAGCTGAGATAGGGCGTTTTCGAACCAAATTCAGAGATAGGGCGTTCTTCAACCAAATTCTGAGATAGGGCGTTCTTCAACCAAATTTTGAAGTAGGGCGTTATTGAAAAGTTTTCTGACATAGGGCATTTTTTTAACTGGCTGCCGAGATAGGTCGATCTTCCACTCGGATGACGATATACGATTTGCATCAGCTCAGAAAATATTTGCTGCGTTTTCTGAAAGTTTGAGTCATACTTGTCGGTACTTTGATGTCTTATACTATGTTTACGTTGAGCCATTAACTCGAGTTTATGGACCATTTTGGAGTTTAATGCTAAACTCCACTCTTAAGCTCGAAGTTTACCATAGAAACAATTTTCGCTAAACTCTCCTTAAACACCACTTTTATTTGGAGTTTATAGGAATGCAACCCTTTTTTTTACTGAATTTGGTTTGTGTCTTTGATAATCCAAACCTGAAATCAACTTGCCGACAGTTAAGTTGAAATTAGTCAAGAACGCAGAACGTATCACAGCGCACGGCAGTGCGCGCGAGTGACGAAAGCAGCCACAGTAGCATGCTGAAATACTTAAACGCAGTCTGTATACGCAGAATTTTGTCGATTACTGGAGCCCTCAGTGTCGCTTACTACAGTGTTGCCACTCTTCGATGCCTTTTCATAAACTTACCTTTTCAACTACAATTTTTCGTGTTATAATAGATCTGTAGCTAAATACAAACTACTTAGTTTTCAACAAAAAACCTTATTCAATAGTAAATTTCAAATATCTTAAACGTAATTTGAATAGGAAATTATAACTTTTTTACCATGTGCAAAACTGACGATGTGGCAACCATCTATAGAAGGAAAAAATCAGCTGACACGGAAAAATCTAAATTCCTCAGATTTCTGCGCTACGGGCTACAACTACAGAAAAATTCTGCGGTGTTGAGTTTTCATTTACATGGCGCTCTGGTAAGACAGATCGTAGTCAGCTGACTCGGGTTTATGTACCGGTAGCTTTATGTTCTTAACTAATCTCAGCTTTAGCCTGCTCCCGTACTGCAGTATTTAAGCAGAAATAGTCCCAGGTCGCTCCGTGCACATAAGCTTAGACTATCAGAAATCTAGCTAAGCAAAAACCAAAAAATGTGGCTCGATAGAACTTTTTATGCTAATTTCAACCCTATCAAAATTATCTGGCGGAAGAAGATATCAATGGATAAAGTAAAATTTTTTGAAACTACCAGCAATAGCAATAGCTGTTTCACTAAACAGAGATTGTTTGAAAAATAAGCTTCGCATTGAATTTATACTTCTTTGAGTGAGAAGATGGTGAATTTGGAAGAAATTTCCACTACACCTTTTTAAATTTATTTCGTGGAACAAAAAATGGCACTGAATATAATAAAAGGCTGAAAGCGTTTGTTTCTAAATTAAATTGGAAATACATTGCAAAATATGTCAGCTTTATACTTCTCCAACGGTTGTCTAGACCTGCCAAATTGGCTAAGTAATTTAGTATTTTTCTTAACTCAAGGCTTTATGTACATTCTAATCGCCCACAAAACGTGAGCTATTGATGGCTGGACTGCCATATCTAACAAAAGTCGGATAACATGATGAGTTAAAACATAGAATAAATTAAAAAATAAAACTAAAGGTGACTGAATTCCATGGGGCGGACCAAATTCTTTAGCTCTCAGGGGTGTTTACACTTTATTTTTGGTAGGCTTTCAAATCTTTTGGTAGCTATTTTGGTGGGAAAAATATATGTCTGAGCGGCAACACTGATTCAATTACAAAAATTTGCGCATATGTGTGGGTGTAGAACAGCGGTATTGTTGTATGGCGCGCGGTCAATGTAGTTTCTAACATATGGTTCCCGTTGTTTATTGTTATTGTTTTTTTTTGTTTAGTTGTTTTGCTGCTATGATTGCTTTTTTCTGCAGCTGCATCACCGCTGCATCTCCATGTAGTGGCTATTGAACTCGTTTATTTGGATCTTTATTGCTGCGCTCATCCAATTTTGTTTATAAGTTTCACTTTCGATTTCATTAACTTATTTTCATTCGTTTAAAAAAGCTTTCAAATAAAATATGAAATCTAAGACATATGTACATACACATCCTATGTACATTTACATAGACGTATGTATATTTACACATGTACATTAGGATGCTTCACTAAAATAAAAGTTCCGTTTTTTCCACCGGAATTCTAAAATTTTTAATATTTCGCCAAAATATTTCGGAAAAAATATTAGGAATTTGTGCAGACCTTTTGATCTATCATATTAGATAATTTTTTGTGAAAAATATTTTTTAAACAAATTTTAAATATATGTATATAAAAACTCGATTTTTGCAGGAATTTTCCGGTCGGTCCAGTTTACGGAAATCTTAATATTTTTATATAACAAAATGTTTATTTTCGATGGAAAAATAGTACCTATTTTTTTTGTCTGGTGAGTGTTTCAACCTAACGTACATGTATGCATATGCATATGTGGTCTAAAAATGTTTGCATATGTATGAAAATGGCGTTTATACCTATTTGCATGCCAAAGACACATATTTTTTAATTGCTTTACTACAACGTCGTTTGCCTAATTACAATATAAATTAGGTTTTAATATGTGCACTTTTTAGATAGCTTTTGATGACTTAATAAACTTATTGATTACAGATTTACATAAATACATACATCCTAACCTGCGCTCATATCTATGCACATACATATTTACATTTATATGTATCAAATATTTTACTTGTTGATTTTTTGGTACCTATGTATTATTATTATTGTTGGGGATGGGGCATGGTGCCCTTAAGGTATTGTACATATATAAATACATGGATTTCTGTGAATGTATGCAACATATGTAAAATTTTTTGTCCCCATTTACCCTTTAGAAAAAATATCAGTTATGCTAAAATTGTAACACCCACACTTCTATAGAATACAATATACTTAGTTGAAAATAAATCTTCCATAACATCGTTTTGAAGCCTACAATAGCAACCGCAGGAATTTCCTGTATGTAAATTAATATCTCAAACTGCATTTGCCTCTGGGCTTTTTTAAACTGAATTTTACTACATCAACGCTTGTTTGCCGCTTAAAATTGTAGAAACGTATTTTTACTTGTCTATACATATATGTACATATGTAGTTAGTACACTAGGGTGGTCGATTTGATTTTTCAAAAATTTTTCATACAATTTTTTTAAACGCGGTGCATGTTTCAAGCTCTACCTTTGATTTTTTTTTAACTTTCAAAAGCAAAAAGTTTTGTTTTTCGTTACGAATATGAATAGGAATACGTAGGAGATCGTTAGGTTAGGCCGGCCAGTCCGTAAACTGTTTACAGTTTTTATACGATTTAGTTTGTCTAGTTTTTTTTTAACTAGTTTTGGAATGTCTATTGAATGACCAATGACCCTAGTGAGTATATATGTATGGACATTTTTGTTTACATGTTCATTAGAACATCCATTAAAATATTTTATGTAAATTATTCTTAATCACAGTTTCGAAGAAATTCTGACGAGGCGGAAGTCGTCATGAAAGTTTACTCTGTACAAAAACTAAACCAATTTTCTTAATTATCACTAAATGTAGGAGTCACATCATTTCATCGTTTCATATAATGTGAGCTGAATTTTTTAAATAATTTTTGGAATAAATCCTATATTTGAAACAACAAAGTCACTTTAACACACAACCTGACGTCAGAGAGAAAAACTAAAAACGCAGTTTTAGTATATTTGGCCCATAGTTTGGTGAGTATATTGATTGCTTCGTGCGTTTCGAATTTTTTTGTTTTTGTCGCACGGAGTAATAGTGGAAAAAATTTAGGGAAATCATATCACATAAAGATACACATCACATCATTTCATTTTATTGTATATCATGCCAAACACAAATATACAGTGCGCGACAAAAGTTTACGTACAAAGAATATTTCGCTATAGGGCAGTATGCAGCTCTCAAGAAAAATAAAAACTCCATATGAAATGACGTACAAGAAATTACTAAGAAATTTCTTGTGTAAAATTTAAGGCCGTACGCAGTTCTTAAGAAATTTGCTGTTTTCTGTTTTCAGCACAAATATATGTATGCCCGTTCCATTATTTCTTGAGGAAAGAATGAGGTAACAGGCTATGGAGTATCCGATGTCAAAATTCCTTGGACACACACACACACACACGAAATAATGGCAATTTTTTTCTTGACCGTTTTCTTGAGAAATACATACTGGCCTTATGAAGGCAAGATTTTTACCGCACTCTTTGAAAACTGCAGATAAAGTAAATATTGAAATATGGCTGGCAAAAGAAAGAGTTTTAAGAAGGCTTACAGTCGAAAATATATTTGTGAGAGGTTTCCACCCACTGGATAATTTTGATTTAATTGATAAGATAAATTTAATATTGCAAAGGGATTTAGGAAAGTTTATTGTCAAAAATATTTTTGAGTAGGGTTACCACCTGTTTGTAAAATTTTTTTTCAATTATTAAATTGATAAGATAAAAGTAATATTACAAAACGGGTATCAAACCAAAGAGGTTTAAGAAAGTTTACTGCCGAAAATATTTTTGTAGCGGTTTGCCACCTATTAGAAATATTGTTTTAAAGTAAAGTGATAACATAAGGTAAGTACTGAATTGATACACCTTTGAAGAAAGTGTTAAAAGGTTATAAATTAAATTTCCACTGTTAAATAAATTCGAAAATATTTCACCTAACTCCCGTATTCATAAGAAATAAAGTACACATATTTCATAAATCGAAAACTCTATTTTATTTTTTATGTATGAAGCCATAAGAGTTTTGGGAGGGAGTAAAAGCCGAACAATTTTGAATATATAGTCTTGTAGCCCATTAAAGTGCAAGTTTGAAGTTGCTATTGGCAAGTTTTTTTTTTGTTGACATTGTTATTTAGCTTTATACTACGCCCCATAAACACAAAATGACACTGTTATGTACAGGTCAGATGATATCAAGTCTCATCATGGCATCACAATCACATCGTATGATTTCACTTAATATCACTGCCTCTCATAGTTGACATCATCGCACATGACATCACATAGTGAATAGGCAAGACATTAGGTTGAGGGAATCAGATATGTATGTCACACATAAATCACATCATTCAATATCAGAATATATTGTATAAAATCACACCGGTTTATGTACATAAGCCACCTTACTTGAATCGGGCAAAAGCGGAACGAATGACAAGATATCACATCAATTCTTGCGTTGTGTTGTGCACATCTCAAAATCTTTTTTTAAGTGCAAGTTTTCAGATCTACTTTTGAATTTCCTGCTGGGTCTTCTCAAAAGCGTAATTGAACCGGTCTCATGGCAACCTTTGTATTAAAAACAATAACAATAACTTAAAGACGAAACCAACAACAAATGTACATACATATGCACCATAAATATGTATAACTACACATTTGTACGTACAATCATACATAAGTACAAATTTATGACATAGAAAGATTCAAAGGCAGCTGTGAGCATAATTAACTAAATGCTATTCCCCGCTATAGCTTAGCCCCTACAATGAAGGTGTTGCCCAACACGATGAGCAAGCGATGTGCATTAACCAAAAAAAAAAGGCGGCATCTGGTCAGAGTCACAAAGCCAAAGTGACGTCATCGTTATACGCATGGAAGTATGTAATCGTAATATACCCACCCTAGCGGGGAGCCACTGGCGACTTCGACGCTGACAGCGACAACGCAGCCGCATTGCTTTTAAAAAAAAATTAAGTTCGGCGACAAGTGCCATAGGGAAATCAACAACAATGCGACGAACAGCGAAGTGACAAACAACAGCGACGCCGACTTCAGTGAAGCAAATTCGTGAGCTTTTCTGTCAGTCTGCAGTTGAACGTGTAACGCAAAAGTTTTAAGATATTTTTTACAAGTGTGGAGGAAAAAGTAGCGAAGAGATAAGTGAAAACTACCCTCGCGTGGTATAAAAAAATAAATAATATAATATTTTCACTAATTTTTTTATAAAATATTTTTATAAATGCGAAATAAAAATATAAAATTTTTCACGTAAAATATACAACAAATAAACCTAAAAACTTAAATAAATAGTGCATAAATTATTGGAAGACCGCTTGTGTGTTGTATTGTGTATCGTCGCACACAGCTAATGAAGAGATTGCCAAAAACGCCTACGCAATCGTCAAGTTAATTTCATTTCCACCGGACGTCTGCTGGCAATTATTGCAGCAAAAAAAAATTAAAAAAATAAAAAACAAAACAAAAAATTTAAAAAAATATTAATTGAAAATATTAGCGGTGAATTTTATGAGATTCTTCATTGAACAAACAAACATATTTGCGTTATTTGCTGCATAATTTTGTAGACAGCAAGTGGCGTTGTAAACAATTTTGCTGTGGTGACGTTGAGGAATTCAAAAATTTTATTGCCAGTATTTATGAGAAATTAACAGCTGGGGTATTCCATGAGTAAGTGAAACTTTGTGTCCAATTTTAGAGTAGCTTATTGAACATGGAATGCTTGATGAATCAATGCTCAATACCTGAAATTAACGTTTTTTCGAAAAAAAATTTAGTTATATTATTTTATTACACTGTAAATACACTCAAAACTTCAACATAAGAAAAGTAGTTGAATACGACAACATATTTTAATATAGAAGGCTCTGCAAAATCAAGTATTCACAAAGTTATTATTTTTTTGAAGGGGGGAATAAATGTCTCGATCTTTCTGCGCCCCGAAGAAGCAATATGGCATTGAAGAAAAATAGGCATTTAAATTATATAATAGGATAAAATCACTACGGTTTAGCATGTCCAACCCGTGACTAAAAAGTTTTAAACTTCGTATTGCTTAGTTACTACTTTAGGGAGTTTTCTATAATTTCATAACTAGAGTGTGTTTATACTAAGCAGCCCTATTTCATTTCTTTTATTATATTATAAGTACCTACTTAAGAGATTTTGAAACGTTTTATCGTGTCCCGCCCGTGACAATCATTTATAATTTTTTTCTAATGATGCCTAACAATAAAAAAATAAGTTTAACGTTTCAAACCTATGTTTAATGCCACAAAACTCTGAAGTACAGGTTGACTAAACACCATAATACTGTTGGTGGGCTAAGCGATGTAGTAAAAAATTTCGCGTGGCCAGCTCGAAAAGTCAAGATAAGCATTACTATCTTAGAGACGCCAGAGAATTCTATGATGAGGGTTGCTTAACAACAATTAAAAGTCAATATTAACAATTACCTGAAAAGTTCCAACCAAGAAAATCTAGAAGTTCGCGAAACTTATAAATTCAATCCAATAAATAGCCTTTAAGTGACAAAGATATACATATGTATCTGCTTACAAGTATTCTAATGCAGATAACTTTTCGGATTAGACATCGATACACAAGATCTTTTCTGACGTTCTATGGTTTTAAGGAATAGCTAAATTTGAGCATGATTTGTCCATGAAATCAGTTTCCAAAAATAACTCAACTCGAGCCACTCTTAAGCCGGTTACTCAATGTCTGGTCAACACTAACAGCAGGTTAGACATCTCTATCGACGTGATAACAGTAGTCGATATACATGTTTAGCCTGTAGTTAGTATTAGTCAGACATACATAGCTATTCTAAACAAACTTGAAAATCATTAAGGCACATTCGAAATTTCGTTGCAATCAAATGCACCGTGCAGAAGTGCATTAGGAAAATGCATATAAAATTTCATGCGTTTGCAAATAATCCTTTCTTCCATGCATTTTAATACATCAATCTGGCGACTTCTAGCTTTCGTTTGGTATAACTATTGCCCCTAAAATAGATCCTGGGGTCAGCAGTATATCGTGCGTCTTACAATGACTCCACTGTCATAAAAGTAGGTCAATTGATCTTGTATTTGACCTCTAACATTTATCATACCTAATCTCTTTGATATGGATCTCACTAGAAGCTTCCTTTCATGAAGAAAATCGTACGTGTCCCACCCGTGACAAAAGTTGTCCCACCCGTGACAGGAGAATTTTGAATTTTTTAATAATAAACAAATAATTCTTATTATGGTTTGTGCTTTGTTGGGATTGCTGGTTCTTTTCTGTATAGTAAAACATCTAATCCAGATAGAAATGTTAAGTAAATTCACAGACTTTCCTTAAAATATATGTTCTCCAAAAAGCAGTGTCTTTTCTTTGTCCTACCCGTGACGGAAGAAACAGCTCAGAATTTTCCAATATAAAATCAAGTTGGAATATTTTTCGTATTTGGTAATAACTCGTATATTAGTGAACTAGGTGTAGCTTTATCAAAATGTAGAATTGCTTAGTACTTTATACTTAAATTAAAAAAGAAAAACTATTTTTGCTGTACAAATGTCCGACCCGTGACGATGGAATACCCCAGCTGTTAACTGCTTGCAGTGAGTGCATAAATATAAAGAGTGCTGGAAAACCGACGAAAAAAATTGACAACACACAAAAAATAGAGACTAACTAAAAATATTGAAACCACCTCAAGAAAAAAAAACGTAAAAATGGGTTGTGCTACTACCACCGTAAAAATATCTTCGATTCTCTTCAATACGCTTTTGGCGGTAAGTTTACAATCATTTGCTTTCATGTTGTTTTTTTCCCCTTTCCTTGACTGGTGAGATACTGCTTGTCATTGTGCGTTGGTGGTGGTTGTTATGATGTCATGGTCACTTCAATGAATACAGCGAAAAAAAAAAAATAAAAAATAAAAAAATAAGTAAAAAATGTGTGAATGGAAAAGACAACATTGAAATTTTTAGTCAATACTGCGTAAACCAGTATGCGATTGGTTATGGAGTTATTAAATGTTTGTGTGCCATACTTGCGCGTTTTTTGCTATTAAGTTGGTATAAGGTTGAAAGAAAGGTACTAAGGCCTTAGCCATACTAAAGGCTGGCTTTCACTATGACATTTGTCGTCAAATAAGTGGAAACACATTTATAGAGTTTACAAGGTATTGTATAGGTCGTATATTCGTAACATTGTTGTGAAACCTTGCGATCTACAACTATACGACAATATACATACAACACATTGTGACCTTTAAACCTGAAATGTCTAAACGAGGAAAGCCGCCTATTGAAAAATATTTTAAAGAGCAAAGTCTGTCTGTCTGTCTGTCTGTCTATATGTATGTTTGTACGCGCATCAATTGAAAACTAATGCATGAAATTGAATGGAGTGGTCAGCGATGTATTGCTAGAGGTCTAACTTAAAATATAGAAAGAAGAAAAATTAGAGAGTTACCACCTTTTTGAAAAAATCAGTTTAAGTAAATTGACAAAATAAAGTAAATATGTATTCCAATATGGCTGTCAAAAGGAATAGGTTTAAGACGGCTTAAATCCGAAAATTCTTTTGTGGAAGGTTGCCACCTCTTTGAAAATTTTAATTAAATTTAATTGATAAGATAAATTAAAAATTGCAATATGGGTATCAAACTGAAAAGGTTTATTTTTGAGGAGAGTTGCCACCTGTTTAAAATTTTTTATTTAATTAAATTGATAAAATAAATGAAATACCTATTACAATGCGGGTATCATGGGCCTATAACATCTTCTTTTGGTACTTAGAAACATCGGACCAAAGTTTTAATAACATTTCATGTTCATATAAGGTATAAGAATAGAAACAAGTAAATTTCGCACTTAAAAGACGAAAGATTGAGAAGTGAAAAATGATTTTTTTCTGTCAGTTGCTTTCGTGAAACTGGCTATAAGGGTTAAATTTCATATAAATTTTGTACATGAATATTTTAACAAAATAACATAAAATAAAATACACAACTTGCTACTTTTATTTCTGGAACTGGTTGCCGAAAGTGACAAAAAGGTCTTTCTGACTGTTCACACGTGGAAATAAAACTTCTCTTTTTTTCAATTTGACTGCGAACTGCGTGGAAAAGTTGGAAATATTGCCACGTCTGACACGCTCTTACGTAAGTTCCGGCATTAAATAATATATACAATAACGGTTTCGAATACAAATATGATAAGTTCAATAAGTTATGTATGTATATCACAGTGGCGGATCCAGCGGGGAGGCTTTTGGGTGTTAAACTACGTCTCAGTCAGTGGCGGACCCACGGGGGATGTTTTAACACCCAAATAAGTGGAATCAGAAGTTCCTCCGTCACATCTTCGAGCGCTATTTTATATCAAATAATATACTTATGAAAATGTATGTACATGAACTCCTATGCATATCAAAGGTTTACCTCAGCAAAAGGTTAAAATGTTTAAAAACTTTAACAAAAAATCACCTCACATTTTTATAGCGTCACATTCATTTAGTTTCAAGGTCCCGCTTTTTATCTGACTTAGTTATAAATACATGCATATATATGAGTTTAGTGTATACATAATACACTATTTTAAATAAATTAGCATAAAATTGTAGATGAATCACGTTGTTGTGTTTTTTCACTAAAGATCTTCAAATACATAAATATACTATGTACATATGTGCATTTGTACTGCATGTACATTAGACTGTGCCACTTTACAAGCAAGTAAAAAGAGTTAGCTGTACTGTACATCCCTGAGTCGAGAGTACTATTTTTGAGGATAATTTCGAAAATCTTTTTTTTCCGGCCGAATAATCCAAAAACTTCCCCCGCAAAAGGTTAGTAATTTTTGGCCAGTTTATTTGCTGACATTAGGGTGTTACGTTAGGGTGGTAAAAACTGAGATCTGATGGGTCGAACAGGGTACTTGAGGTTATAAAATATTGTTGCAAAATTAGCAGAAACTTCGATGCATCATACTGTACGATCCGACTGTAAATGCCGAAAATGTGATGAAAAATGTAAAAAGGTGTCCCCTACGTTCGTCTAAACAATTTTTTTCTTCGAAATTGCCTTGCAAAAATACTTCCGACTTTTTTTTTCTGCTGCGGTCTAATGTAATCACATAGTATGTATATCTAAACATACATGCTTATACAAATTTTGGTTTTCAATGATTTTGCGGTAATATTATTCGATATAATCTGATGTGATTTTTTTCACAATGTGTTCATTGTCTCATTGGCGGGTATTCTAAATAATGCATAGTTTTGAATTTCTGTACCTACTGTTACTTAACTGTTGCTGTGGTTGCTGTACTTCGATGAAGCGTACCACATATGTACATATATTGAAGCACCCCTGCAGGAAATGTATCTCACTATAAGCTAACTTTAAGTTGATTAGAAAGCAGCTAAAAGTCACTATTATTTGTATATTTTCTTCGACGAAAGCTAACTATATTTCTATGGCGACGGCCGCGAAATAGTCAAGGGTGGTTACCCCTGCATTTGATGTAACTAACTTGTAACTAACTACTTTTGGACATAAAATATCAATGGGAAAAACAAAATATTTTTTTTATTTTTATTTTTTTATTTTATTGCATTTCATATTTGTTTACATTTTCTGCTGTAGGTGGTCCCATATTCAAACTCCGTCAGACATAACTTCAAAATGATAAAATGAAATTTCGATTTTCCTTTTATTTGTCCTCAATTCGAAAAAGCATTTGCGAAGTGCAGGATATTTAAATAGCAATGCGTTTAAAGAAAACAGTATCCTGCATTACTTTTCAACAAGTTTCAAGTTAGCTTTTTGTAGCCTTTCTAGTTATATATTTTATAGGAATCATGCAAAAAAGCTAACTACAAGTGGGTTATTTTCTATCAATTGATAATTTTTTTCTGCAGTGGCATATGTACATGTTTTACATACATATATGTACCTAACTATCTATGCATATACATATGTGCATAGACAAACAATCAAACGTATTCACTCAAAATCCGTCACAACAAACTAACCACCCAAGTCACTTGTTAATGTCAGCCTGTATAAACCAACATGTTAACTACACCACCGTTGACCTATTTACCGCTTCGAGCCGGTATAATGTGTCCAAGTAAATAAAAAAAAAAAATATGAAAATGTTGACTTTGGCGCCTCCCATTCCATGAACTTACTGAACCCTCCCGTACATACATATGTATATTGTTTTTGTGTGTGTTTTAGCCGTCTTACTCTCTTCATCGTTCTACGGATATGCTTCCCTATTGCGCAGTTATCCATTATATTCGATCCATGGAAAATTCATTGCTATAGATACATATGTATGTACATTAGGCTGGTCCAAAAACAGTAAAGTCGGAATTGTAATGCAAATTATGATTTTTAATCACCATCTATACCATTTCTACGAAAAATTGTTTTTTCCATATAAAATATGTACATGGAAAACTTTTAGCGCTTTGAGCGACCTCTACATATTTTTTTGATTTCAAAATAAAAAAACGAAATACTTTTTTCGGTATAGAACAATCCTAAGGGGTGAGAGCATAAAATTCCGACTTTACTTTTTCCCCCCCCCGCATGCAATTTTGGACCACCCTAATGTACATACATACATATCTGTATGTATTCATATATCTATGCGTGTTTGAGGAAAATTCCGCCATGCCAGTTAACTAAATGAATTTTCTTGTTGAATTTCCTTTGTAAAAAAATTAAATTTCATATTGCTTTTCACACGCTCTCTTCTAATTCATACATTTATTATTAACAAGCATTTTCAATTGCTCTAATTTGTAGTTATTTTAAGTGCTCGTATGAATTGTGCAGCTGCTTCCATTTTGTTTGTGCCTGTAGTATTTATTAGAGCAATGTGTTGGCTTTCTTGTCGACATTTTTAATTAAGCTTTCTTTGTTCAAAAGAAATTTAATAATATAATAGCTCGTAAAAGCCTTTTCTTATATACGTGTGTATGTTCATAAATATATGTATGTATGTAAAAGTGTAGGGTTAAACATTTCTTGCAATAATTTGATCGAATATATATAGGGCCTTGGTGAATTAAGGTGACGATTGTAGTTAGAAGCATGGTAATGAAAAAAGAAGTAATTGAATTCTTATTGAATGCCATTCATAAGCTTAAAGCTGGTACATATTCGGTAAGTCAGTCTTATTCCAGTCACTAAATTTGAGACAGTAACAGGACAATTCTGGCAACTGTCTTTCAATTCCCCACAGTCTCTCGAAAGACAAAACTCTTCCCTAAGAAAATTGTAAATTCTGGCAACTATCTTGAAAGCTCTTTACTATCTTTCGAAAGGCTAATTAAAAGATCTGCTAACGAGGAGGTCTTAGCTTTATGCTGTTCGCCTTTGAGCAATAAGTTTTTTAAAAATTAAATAAAATTAAAAAATATATATATTTTTCTTTCTAAAACAATAAAATTTAATAAATAAAAAAATTAAATTAGAAAAAGAACAAAATTTCATCAAAAAAGGAAGTAGTACTTAAAACTAAAATTAGATTAAAAATATTTTTATTAGCAAAAGACAAAAAACAACAATTAAAAAAATGAATAAGTTTCTATAAATTAAAGTAATTAAAAAATATATTTTTTTCGTTTTAAAAGAATAAAACAAAAAATAAAAAATAAAATTAACAAAAGAATAACAAATTGAATAAAAAAAAAAATAAATAAATAAAGTTCTAAAAAGTAAATGAAATTAAAAAATAATATTTTTATTTTTGTACACAATAAAAGATAACAAGTAATTTTTAAGCAAAAAACCAAATCGACTTCAATTCTCATATACAAATTTAAGATTATCGTTAATTTCTTCATAATCCAATGATCGGATTAAATTAGATATATATATAATAATTAGGGGAGTACCTGTGAGGCAACACCTTTCCTTTAAAAAAAGAATTATAGAAATCGGTTATCGCGGTCCAAAGTTATGCGGTAACATATATAAAAAAAAAATATTCCGACGAATTGATAACCTTCCTTTTTTGTGAAGTCGGTTAATAATTAAAAGAAAATTAAGTAAATAACTTCCAAAAAAAGATTTTTGATAAAAGATAAAAAACTTAGTTCATAAAAATTAACTGAAAAAAATATTCTTCTTAAATCATAACAAAACATTAAATAAAAAACTTAGAAAAGAAAAAAATACATTAAATAAGTTTCTAAAAATTAAATTAAATTTTAAAATATTTTTTTTATTTATCTTTCTTTAACCAAAAAATACATTAACTAAGTTTCTAAAAATTAAATTAAATTAGTTTTTAAATTTAAGTTAATTTTTGAAACTTATTTAATGTATTTTTTTCTTTTTTAAAAATAAAAAATTGGAAAAGTTATATTAAAAATGAAAAAAATGTAGACTAAGAAAAAGAAAAGTAATCCGCTTCTCCAGAACTCGAACCCGAATTTGTCGATCGGTACGCCTGTACTTTGCCCACTGCCATTGCGGTAGTTGGAGTGCCGCGAGCTAAATGGCAGACAAGTGCTTTCTCTCAAAGTAGCTTTTCATCACGAGTGGTAAATGAGACAGCCGAGTGAGCAAAGCACAAGCATGTCATTCGAGAGATCCGAGGTCGAATGCTGGCGCAGCGAATTTTTAAATTATTTATCTTTATTTAACTTGTATTCTTTTATAATTTTATTTTCTTAATTTTTTTATTTTATTGGTTTAAAAAAAATATTTTTAAAATTTCAATATTTTGACACATGCTGCAAGTAAATGTCAACCCTGCGATGAAATGTGAATATTAGGTATGCATCCGTACAACACATTATGGCCTCACCCACAGGCAAGTTGCAGACCGTTTTCGAATTTTTCGATATATTTGCAGTGTGCAAGTAGCACGTGTTGTCCTAAAGTAAAATTCATATACATACCTACTGCCGGTTTCGCAAAAGCAATTTAAGCAATCTTACGTAAAAACAATTCTGAAAGCATTTTATAAGCAAACTTAATCCGACACATCAAATTAGTTGACAAGTTAGTTGGCTGGTTGGAAGTCATTTGATTGAGTGCCGAATAAATACTTAAGTAAGAGTTTAAATGCTGCAAACTTAAATCAATTTAGGGCCTCAACGAAATAATGTAACTTAACTTAATGGCACTACCCCAAATTTGAATAAAACTATCTTGTATATCGCACTCACATTTAATTTAATTCTTTTTCCATTTTCGGTGGCCGCTATAAAATATCGAACGTGCTTGTCTTTTTTTATTTCTCGAAAGATCTTACCACGTCAACGTAACAATGTGGATGATAGAACTAATCAGTTATTAAATCCGCAAAACAATGAATTGAATAAAAAATCAAATGCGTGTGCGCTAGTTTAAAAACTAGTTTAGCAAGTAGAGCGAGTAAAAAGTTATGTCACATACAGCGCTGGTCATATCTATAGCATCCCCATTTCAAAGTGATATTGTTTGCCACTTATGTTTAATTATTTATTTTTGAGAATTTTCAATTAAAATATAGTTCGTTTCTAACAAAACTCGTTTAAACCCAAGTTTTAAACTTTTTGAAAGACCGCAAAAAAGTGCAACGAGTTTTAACCCAAATTTCAAACTTTTTTCTCAGAAGTGCTAGAATTTTTTTGAGTACACAGTTTTATAGATATGTTAGAGAATGAACTGGATTTTAATTGAAAACTCTTAAAAATAAATAATTAAACATAAGTGGCAAACAATATCACTTTGAAATGGGGGTGCTATTATATTGGCCAATACTGTATTTAAGAAACAAAGATATTCATTTACATTTTTGCATATTTTTTAGCATAGAAACAAATAAAATATTAAAGCCATTAACATGACATACCACTCACTACGCATGTATTCAGAGCGCTATCGAATATATATTTTTTTAAATTTTAATTTTAAACTTACATACAATCAAATTAAGCTAATTTTAATTTTTTTCCTTACAGCTTTTTGCCATTGCCGCCATTGTGTTGATCGCCGTTTATCCTGGGGCAGTGCCAGATGACTGGGATACAGCGGCATTTATCATATTTGGATTGGTCATTTTATTCGCTATCATCGGTTGCGTGGCGGCGTTGCGCGAGTCTATCTGCCTCACTGTGACAGTAAGTAAAAAAAAAAAATTGTGTTTGGATCCCACGCGCGACTGAAGCGATAATTATTCTTCATACTACACTTATGTATAGCTCACCATATTATATGAGTAGTTTTCTGCATAATAATGAAAAATTATCTTAATCTCAATTGTAATCGTAATCTTAATCTTAACCTTAATCTCAATCTCGATCTCAACCTCAATCTTAATCTTAATCTCAATGCTAATCGTAATCGTAATCTTAATTTTAATCTTAATCGTAGTTCTAACCTTAATCTTTGAATCCTTAACTTAATCTTAATCTTAGTATTAACTTAACTTAACTTAACTTAAGCTTAATCTTAGTATTAATCTTAATCTCAATATCAATCTTAGCCTCAATCTAATCTTAGTATAAATCTTAGTCTTAATATTAATCTTAATCCTAATCGTAATTTTAATCTTATTCATCATTTTAATCTTAATCGTAATTTTTAACTAATCATCATCTTATTCTTAATTTAAATCTAAATCTTAAACCTTATCCCAATCACAATTTTACCCTCAACTTAAATTTGATCAAATCGAAAACTTAATTTTAATCGTAATCTGAATCTTAATCTCAATCACAATCTTAGCCCCGACCTCAATCTGAATATCAATCGAAATCTTAATGTCAATTTTAGTGTAAATCTTAATCCACAATATATTAATCTTAAGCTTAATCTCAATCTTTATCTCAATACCAATACCAATCTCAATCTTAGAATTAACCTCAATTTGAATCTCAATAGAAATCTTAATCTTAGTGTAAATCTTAGTATTAATGTTAATCTTAATCTTCTTAATATAAATAGAGCCCAACAAACCCTGCCATCCGATCGCAAAGTTTCACTTAAAAAAAATATTATTAAATTATCAAAAATTCCCTGGGTTAAAATTTAAATGTTGTCTCATTTCAGTGCGCTGTTTTCTTGTTGCTGCTAGCTATTCTACAAATCGCTGTCACCATTATCATTCTTAATGACCGTCAAACGCAAAGTGGCATTGCCATAGTGGAAGATGCTTGGGATCACGACAAGATCGAGGCCTTGCAAGCGAAATATGAATGTTGCGGCAAGGATAGTTCACAAGATTACATTTTGCTGAATCGTCAAATACCGCTCAGCTGCTATGAGGATCAAACTGAGGATGCCAATAAAATGTACACCGAAGGTTGCAGCGCCAAATTGCAGCGATACTATGACAGTGAGACAGCGAGTATTGCCACTGTCTCGTGGGTGGTTACGGCTCTTGAGGTGAGCAAGAATTGTTGGTTATATGTACAATTGAAAATATATATATAAAACTATATTTTGTTTATTTCGACAGATACTCGGCTTCTTATTAGCCGTCTTTTTAGTCATCAATTTCCGTAACAAACAACGTCGTATGCAGTTCTAGAGCTGCATTGTTGGCCGTCGTTCAGTACAAATTTATGCTTAACGTCTCGAATAATGTTGAATGCTATGCTGCGGAAAAAAATACTCGTACTCTGTCTGCTTGATGTAGTAGTTATTCATGGAAAATGCCTTTTCATTTGTGCAATTATTGTAATTTATTTGTTGTATATGTATTTATTATGTCTATTTGATATTTACTGAAGTCACCGAAGCGAAGCGTAATCGATTAAAGTCAAAGTGAGTTTAAGATAATATTTATGTTGTGGTGTTCTTCTGCTTCTAATAGGGACTACGA
>NW_023459268.1:63502-66688 GCF_013731165.1 Rhagoletis pomonella | reverse complement strand
TATCAAATTTGGTTTGTTGTCCTGATTCCCACTGAATCAATTCTACTCGACACGATGTACACAAAGTGTTCGGTGTCTATGGTTTTTCAGCATTTTTAGGCTCAATTCCAAAATACTTGGAGTATAAAGTTTTGATATGATCTGAGAACACTCGTCGTCGCCTTATGATAGTATATTGGCCACACATGAAACAGAACATATCTGGATCCTTATTACACTCAAATTCTCGCGTCCTTTTACTCATTTTATTTTTTTTAATAAATCACGGTTTTGAAATTAGACTTATGAACTGAACTATCTCCGGCGAGCCTTGAAGATGTTATGAAGTTTCAAAGCGCATTAACTCATATTTATACTCGGAACAAGAATAAAATTGAAAAAATCAAATCTTACCTAGACAGAAAGGTTCCTTTTTATAACAAGCCGGGAAAAGAAAATACTACCTGTTTTAGATGTAGGCTTTAGAAATTTTCTGTGTCTTATAATTTTGAAAATCTACCTGCATACTTACCCATAACTGACGGAAATACATGTTTATAACTACATGCCTACAGCAGGTTTCGAACCCAACCACTCTTCCTTTCGACGCAACCACTCTACCTACTATAATACAATTCGAGTATTTAAAGTACTATTTGATTTATTTAAAGAAAAAGTGTTATCATTGTTATGGTGTTATTCGTTTATCCGGATAATATCTCACTTGCACTTTATACCTTTAATATATGTATGTATGTATAGGTACATACATTGAAGTTGCGCAACCTGGGTATTTTTATTTGATCGCTTATAACTTACGTAGTTTTGCATCGATTTTCTTCGATGATAGCTTATTTTTTTTTTTTTTTGTAATACAACAGAGCTTAGAGAGAAAAAAAAATCTGCAAAAAAATAAAAGGTTTTCGAGATCCTTCCCCGCAAAGTACAATTTTTTTATATCTTTACAAAAAAAATTGAAAAAATCGGTAATGATTGTTCGTTATCTTTGAATCTACAGGGCCTAGCAAAAAGTGTTGTATGCACAGTTTATAGAAAATTTCATTACCTTTTAAAAGCTTCAAACCGTTTTGGAATTGCTTAATTCGTTCTTGAGATATATATGATAAAGTGGACCCAATTTTTTTTTTTTTTGCAAAAACGGTAAATTGCAAATATCTCAAAAACGGTACCATAGAATTAAAAATAACCTTGATTTTCGGAATCAGGGGGTGATTTTACATAAGAATTTTATAACGGCGTTTCTGGTAAAGAGAAAAAGTTGAAATTTGTGGTCCAGTGTTATCTAAAAGCAAGAAACTGCATCTTTCTCTTTAAACTCATCAGCACAAAGACCCCTCTTTATCTTTATGAGAAATTAATTTTTCCAAAGTCTGAGCGTTCCTGTGATCTAATGGTGCCTTTCTTTATCTTTAAGACCTCTACTAGACTATTTTTCATTAATGCTATACGAATCTGGAATTCAATTCCCGCTGCAATTAGAAGCAAGATCAATAAAAGTAACTTCAAAAACATTCTATATATCTACTTTTGTAACAATTGATGAACCATCTAATATTTAAAGTTAATCTCTGTTAACCTATGAATATATGATTTATGATTTAATTAATTATATGTATTAATGTATGTGTTTGTATTGAATTTATTTGTTGTACTATAAAATATCTTGGTCTTACTGTACTAATATTTAATATTGAAATAAATTGAAATTGAAATTGTATTACAGGAGCTCAAATGTGCCCAAAAACCGTGATTTTTGTAGCTTTATGTTAGAATATCTCGAAAACCTGACGTGATTGGGCTGTGCTGGGGTTAGATTCGAATTCAGCACGTCAAAGACCTTCGGAAACGCATAGTCCGATTCTTGGTTAGAAAGCCTTGTTGGCCTGTGTTACCAGTTTGGTTTTCAGCCCAACTAGTTCACGTTCTATCATTTTTCAATGTTAGGAACTGGTATTTTTAACATGGTGTTGTCCTACGAGATGTCAATTATCACGCTATGCATCAGCTTCTACTAGTAAAAATACTAGTGGTATCATACCAGTTGATGAGATAGTCTGCCAATTCTCCCCCATGAAAGCATAAGTATGCCATTTTGCTGCGTCGCTCTAACAGTCGCAATGGACGACAGAGAAAAGCACTGGCATGTTACTACTGAGGTCCGCGGTTCAATCCCTGACGCAGGGAAATTTTTTGATTTATAGTATGTCTTACGTTTCGATGTGGAGGCTATGTTAAAATGTTGTAATTTTTAAAGCTTCACGAAAACGCTTATTGCACGAGAACTAATTAAGCGATTTCAAAAGCACAGTGTGGAGTTTCAAAGACAAAATTCCAAATTTATCGACGGATACATTTTTGTAAGTAACGAATTTGGTCTTTGTCGTAAAAACAACGGTAAATATTGGCATATTTTGGGGTACATTTTGAGCCTTTAAATTGCTCTAGCAACTTACGATTCGCAGATATGACCTCCATTTTCAGTGTATAGGTTCTTTGAAACAATTGAACTAATTTTGTATAAAGTCAACAAATATTGAGCATTTTAAGACAAACAATTTTTGAAAAAATTAACCATTTTCGTTTTGTTTTCTTTAAAAGTTCAAGTTTTTCTTTTCGTTTGGTATATGGGAAGTATTGGTGGATAACTTCTAAGTATATTTATTTTATTCAAATTTATGGGCATTAATGGTTTTCCAGGCACCCTGAAATTGTGCATATGGAAACTGTGCATACGAAATAATGCATATAAAAACCAAAATTATGCATACGAAAAAAACGGAAATAATCCATATATGCACAGTTTCGGTAAAAAGCCGAAAAAAAACCGAAATAATGCATATATTTCATTTTCATTTCATTTATTATAAAATATAACATTAGCACAATAAGATCCCAATGATCTTTTATAGTAGACTGTAACTTATAATAAAGAATTAAAATATGTTGATGTTTAAAATTAAGTAATATATAAGTCAACAAGTAATTTTTAGCAAAAAAAAAAACCGACTTCAACTCTCATATAAAAAAAATATATATATATATATCTCATGATCCACTGATCGGTCTTAACCAGATTAGTATGGGACCACCTCTGAGACACTACCTTTCCGATGCAGAATTATCGAAATCGGTTGACGTGGTCCAAAGTTATGCGGTAACATACAAAAAAAAAAAAAAAAAAAAAAA
>NW_023459268.1:32326-63402 GCF_013731165.1 Rhagoletis pomonella | reverse complement strand
AAAAAAAAAAAAAAAAAAAAAAAAAAAAAGATTCCGACGAACTGATAACCTCCTCCTTTTTTGGAAGTCGGTTAAAAACAGGAACAACAAAAACTTACAAAACTCTATAGAGAATCACAGGTGGAGCATAAGGAAAAACATAAGAATAATGTATTGATTACCCTATACCTAACTAGATAGCGAGCCTCAGAGGAAAGGGTATAACTTTGGATATGAAATAGCATTTTAACGAAAATAAGAACACAAAACACTCTTAAAGTTGCTTATGTTCAAACTATTACGAATATGAGATGGAATCGAGTTCCAGGTGCGAAGAGCATTAACAAAAAATAGTCTTGCAGATGTTAGATAATTATAGTTGGGCACGATCAATTCCGTTAGGCGCGCAGATTTCGGGAAAGACAATTTTTCAAACAAATAGCTAGGTTCCTTATCCATCATAAGGCGAAATAGAAAAATGCAATTTATAGCCTTTAAGTATTCAAAAATACCGCATCCCAAGAGCAGCGATTTCCATTCAGATATATGATCGTATTTCGCCAACCCAAAAACATACCGCGTAACGTGATTGAATGCCACATCAATTTTATGGGCAGATTGTGAGTCCAGCTTACTGTAGATTAATTCCGAGTAACATATTATAGGCAATATTAATTGAATGGCGAGTTTCCGCCTAATGCACACCGGTGTAAAAGTAGCAGACATTCTTAAATTCCACAGAGTATAATATACTTTGCCGACAACGGAATTAATATGATCAATGCAGGTTAAACTAGTGTTTATAACAAAACCAAGGTTAGTTACTTTTGACACAAACTTAAGGGACTTATCACCAATGTGCAGAGAAGACTTCACATTACAATTAATATTTCTTTGACATACTGGTAAAACAAATAATTTTTCACTATTAAGATATAGACCGTTTCCCACAGGCCATGAAGATATAGACGATAAATCACTATTGAAATCCGCGCACAAATTAACCACATCGTCATGAGCCCCTGACAAATAAATTTGAATGTCATCATATATGTATGCACATTTCGGTTGAAAACCGCAATAATGCATATTAGAAAAACCGAAGTTATGCATATGCACACTTGCTTTGAAAACCGAAATAATGCATATGAGAAAAACGAAGTAATGCATACATGCACAGTTTCGACTCAAAACCGAAGTAATGCATATAAGAAAAACGGAGTAATGCACACACGCACAGTTTCGGTTCAAAACCGAAATAATGCATCCCAGCAAAAAAACGGTAATCGCTTTTAGTGGTAACGTGTTCTAGAATGGATTGTCTTATAATGCCTTCGAATTTTTTCGTTTCGTTTAGGCATTGTCGGTAATGCAAAGTAGAATGTCCTACAATATTTTATTTATTTCGCTTCTTTGTTTCATTTCGGGGAATGCAAAGTAGAATATCCTACAATATTTAGAATGCTGCAGCGCAGTCAGCTGAAAAATAGAATGAATATCCAAAAATTCTTTTTCTACCGTTACTTCTGGGGAAGTTTGTCTCGCATAAAAATCATGTTTTGCTTTGTTCAATTTGCAGCGAAGTTGAAGACGGTGAAGACGGTTAAACTAGTTTAGCCTGGGCAAAACTAAGATCGGATTTTACCTGCAACATATGTATATGTACATAGGCACATGTAACTTATCCAGTCTTTATTTGGCCTGCCACAAAAAATGTTAATATAAAACAAATTTATTTGATAAATTAAATTATTACACTATGACTATCGATAGAAACGGCTTTTAAAAGGCTTTATTACATATACGAGGGTTGCCACCTGTCTCAAAAAGCAAGTTCGACTTAAATAAGGGCAGAAAAATGTATATCCTGATATGGATGTCAAGCGAAAGTGGCCCTGTCAAAATAAGAAAGTGGTTGTGGTTTGAAGATATTTTGCAGAGGGTTGCCACCTTGTTACAGAGTTAGATTGAATATAAGCCATAGGTTGAATGAATTACTTCAAAGTGAATATAAATCAAAATTGCTTTGAATAATCTTTACTTCCAAACTTCATGGAGGAGGGTTGCCACAGGATTTTATATTTAAGTTCTATTTGAATTAAAAGTATTAGATAATTTAAATATGTATCACAATACAAGTGTCAGAAGAAAAAGGTTTAATAAATTAAAGTATATGAAATATTGAAATATTGTCGTCAAACAAAGGAGTATTAAGAAATACTTAGTTAAGCATTTATAACATTAAAGATGGTTTTTACCTGTGTAAAAAGTTAATCTCATATAACACCGTGCGACAAATAACAAATTATTTTTTATTATTATATGTAAGTAACTAAAAAAACTATAAATATAGGCATAGTCCGCCTTTTGTTCTAATTTAAATGATATACCTTAATTTGGGCAAACTTATATTATAGGTACAGGTCGGGTCTTCGAAAAACTAAAAACCGTATATTGCAAACAATTTTAAACTAATTTTTAAAAAATTATCGGTATCGTTGTAAACTTGATCAAACCCCTTTTCTTTTGGTATGAATATTTGTATACTTTGTATATAAAAATTTAAAAAAAAAACTTAAAAGAAAACAATACCTCTTTTTTATAAAAAAAAATTCAAACAAAACAAATTACAAACCGATTTTTAAAAAATTGGTATCGTTGTTAAGGATACCAGAAAACTTATACTTTCTTTAACCCAAAAATTTCTATTTATAAACACAAAACAAATATTAAAAGCACTTTTTCCCTCTATATAAACTCCTGCCCCCTAGGTGAAAGACCTGGATAAGCCCTTGTATACACAACAATTAAACCGTACATCATACGGTCAGTATGTTCTTTTAGAACACATACATGGTTGGTTCCATAATAATGATTCCAGTATCTTCATTAATGTGTATTGTAACTATCAATATCTTATAAAAAGAAGTGTACAATTTTTTTTTTGTATATAAAACTAATAAAGTTAGAAGGACGAAATTCGAGGATGTGGTAGTTAACATATTAGTCATTGACATGCATTTTTTTCAAAAATATATATGGAAAATTCCAAGATTATTCAAGGATAAAGTGTTAAAAGGATATTTTCAATACTTCTCCGTTCTGGAGCAACCAAAAATTAAATTTTTTTCTAATCTACATAATTTTTTCTTTTTAATTGATACCTTTTCTATGTAAGTCCTTATAAAAAATATCCTGACGTCAGAGAGAAAAAGTAAAAAAGCAGTTTTACTATATTTGCCCACAGTTTTGTGAATATTATGATTTTTTCGTGTGTAAAATTGATTGTCGCGCGGTGTTATATAATAAGTCAAATGAATTATCAAAGTGTGGGTATAAATTGACATGGATTTAAAATGTTTTGAATGAGGGTGGCAAGATATCCTTGGTTTGAATATTTAGAATATTAAAGACGGTTGTCACCTGTTTTAAAAGGTAAATGATTTTTAAAACGCTTAATTGTTTTATGACAATGAGCATATTTAAGTGAGATTCTAAAATGTTCGCTTGAAGTTTAAAAATTAGTATTTTATTTTTTTTTATGTTATTTTGATAACTCTTACCAAACTCGCTTTTTGAAATTAAATCCCGAAAGTTCTTTAATATTTGGAAGTATACAATTGTCAGGTATGTTTTCGATATAATTATGTACCACTTTTTTTTGTAAAAATTTTTAAAACAGATATTAGTTTATAATTTATGATTTAAGTTTTTCAAAAATATATGTACATATACATTTAACATTAAATACTAAACAGGGTGAGCCGTAAGTCCTGGCAGCTAGTGCTCCTTTTTTTGTGAAATAATAATTTTATTATTTTTCATTTAAAAAATAAATATATAAATACTAAACAATTTACACAAATTAAGTAGATTTATATTTAAGGTAAGATTTTCCAATGTTAATACAGTCAATTAATAAAGTTTAGGTACAGAGTGTTTTTTGAAATACGGGCAACTGTTTATTAAATATTTTATTTTTCGCTAATTTTGTATAAAAATGTGGTTAATTCTACAACAAAAACCCCAATAATCAGAGCTCCAAACCTTGTGCCAAATTAAAGAAAATTCTGGAAATTTTCATTCAAATATTTACACTCTTTAGAAAAAAGTTGAGTATGCAGCTTTTTAGCCCAATCAATTTTAGTGTATCTAATAAAGTGCAAGTCTGATGTAGCTAGGACTTACGATTGATTTTTGGCAATTTTTGTTTGTTTGTTGACAGTGTCGCTCATTTTCTCCATATAAAATAATTTTCGAAAATTTTGTTTATATGGAAAAAATGAGCGACACTGTCAACAAAAAAATTTACCATATCAGTGGTAACTTGCACTTTGTTAAGCTAAAATCTAATGGGCTAAAAACTGCATACTCAACTTTGATCTAAAAAGTGAAATAAAAAGTGCAATATTTGAATACAAATTTCCAGAATTTTCTTTAATTTGGTACATGGTTTGGAGATCTGATTTCTGGGGTTTTTGTTGTAGATTTAACCATATTTTTATACAAAATTAGCGAAAAAAAAACAAAATGTTTAAAAAATAGTTGCCCATATTGCAATAAAATTCACTGTACTTAAACTTTATTGACTGACTGTACATATACATATAATTTGCACTTACGGACAATTTCTTTCCTTGGGGAAAACGTTTAAAATTTCTTTTAAAATGCAATTAAAAGCATCTCGGTGGTTAGATTCTATAATTAAATACAAAACCAAATATGAATACTTTAAAATATATATATGTATATTTTTTTGTATAAGAAACTCTTACCAAAGATTTCTTCCATTCGAGCAGTTTAAGTCGAAATTCGGCTCGGTCACCTACCTTTTTTAATGCATCAGCAATGTCCCTTTCATTTAATATGATGAGATGCCGATATTCTATTCCAGCTTCTGTAAATAACTAACTTATTAACTACATAGTTATACATATGTCTTATTAATAGAGCTTACCTATAAGCTGAGGCACCAGGTACTCTAGCTCGAATATTTTTTAATAATTGCTCTATTTTAAGTTCTATTTTTGAAAAAAATATTTTTTTGAATAGAAATGCTAACACACTCTTTTCTTAAAGTTTTCCATTTACACTTTGCGAGTTAAAGTTTTCGATTTTATTTTAAAAATGTTTCATTTTGTTTTGTTGGCTGAATATTTTGAAGCTTTATAATTTGTATGGTAAAAATTCTAAATTGCTTCGTTTTAGTTTTGAATACACATTTTTGATGATAACTTCTTCTCTTCCACTGCTTTTTCTCCCGCCCAATACGAAATATGATATTACTTCTGTTGTAGTTTTCCGAATGCTTCGTTTAAATTTCGTATAGACAAATAGTGCGTTTTTATACTTATTGTTTCATTTTCTCAGTGTAAAAAAGTAATACAAATTTCTGCAGTATGAAAGAAAATAAAAATGAATCGAAGTAGTGATACACGTTATGGCATATATCTATTTATAAGCTGATGGTAGATACGATTGAAGTTTATGTGGATCTGCTTCCCTATTGCTAATTATTAATAGTTTGCAAGCGATAACTTCATTTACCGTTCTTAAATTGATATTATCTTAATAATATCACGTATTCTATGTTGAAAGGCGGACCTCCATAGTTTGCGTATCCGTATGCGTGCGTTTGGTATTTACACTTAGAAATCAAAATGCATACAATTGTCTTACATTTTCATGCGTTGCCATAAAAATTTGTATATTAAATTTCTATGTCAAACGCACGCATACGTATACGCATGCTATGGAGATCCGCCTTAAGTTTAGCGGCTGTTGCTCTGACACAGCCCGCAGGTCAAGACGAAGGCGCTAGACTGATTCTTTTTTTTAGTTTATTTGGTTTTAACTTAATTTTTTTGTTTTTTGTTCTTTTTTGTTGTTTCTTTTTTTTATTTATGGCATTATTACAATTATATTCAACAATTTTATTGAGCTTGAGGTCGTTTTTAATCAAAAGCAACAACAGTTTATAGGGCGAACTTGGTACAGTGCGCAGGCTGAGTCAGCTGGGGTCGTTGGATCGAATCCCACTAAAGAGAAGTCTGATGAGGAGATGTGGCGATCTCCGAAGTAGCTATCACTTCTACCATTTTTATAAATTATTGTTACTTTTCCACAATAGGTTTTCATTAAATTGATGAAGCAAGCTCAATAAAATTCATGAATATTTGTTTAAATTTAGGGTCTTTACTGTGATTTTTAAATTTAATAAAAAAAAATTTTTTTTATTAATTTCTTGTTTTATAGCACAAGTGTTTCGGTGACAGGTAACAAGATCAACGGAAATAAGGTCAATTGACTTTATTTCCCACCCTGGTGCGAAATAAAGTCAATTGACATTATTACCTTTTTAAAAGCGAAATAAAGTCAACAAAAATTTGGAAATAAAGTCATTGACGCTATTTCCTCGTTCAAATGGAAATAGCGTCAACAAGGCTTAAAGTATGTCGATTCATAGAAAAAAATGTTGTTCTTACAATAAACATTGCCCCGTAAGTGTTGTTTTTTAATAGATGAAAACGGTTATTGCCAAATCCTCAGCTGGAATACGAGAAATATTTGAAGAAAGAGTGTAGAAATGATCCATAACTTGTAAAACATGTTTCGTTTCCACAAAAATAAAGCGAACACTATTAAATTGAAGAAACAGTCCATGTCTAAAAACTCCGGAGGAACACTGAAAGAGTTCTGTGTTTTAAAGTAGCATATTTTGAACGAGTTCGGAATCTCTAAGGTGAAAAAGAAACCAACTTTTCTATAGGAAACAATCATAGAAAGAGAATTTTCTTACACTGTATTCATGTCTCCGCCAGCAATTTGTGACGACATCATTTAAAAGCAGCTAAAGAGAACGACGACACTATTTATTAGATGGCACATTCAACGAGCCAATGTGCCAAAATGCGGGTATAAACAATTATTGATTATTTAATATCGGAACCGAGATCATATAAGTTAATTGATTGGTTTTCACACATTGGTTTTGAACCACAAATTATATTTGGTTTTTTTAATGCAGACAAGTTGTTGCAGATATCTTCCAATCAGGGCTGCCAACTATCCTTAGTTATGAGGTGATATATTGAGGATAAAAAAGTGCCAAAATGTGCCAAATAGAAAAATAAAACTGCCAAAAAAGGTGTCATTCCTTTTAGGGCCGTTTGCACCATGTCTAGTTAATTCTAACTCCCAGTTAAACATCTTTATCGACGTTATCGACACCCATCATATAACATGTGATCGATAAAGCAGTTAACGTGCTTAACTAAAGGATGTACCTCCAGTTAGCGTTAACTAGACATGGTGCAAACGGCCCTTAATCATTCACATTTCGCAATAAAATAAAGCTACATTTTCCAAACTAAAGTACAATGATAAAATAAGATAAACCAGTTCAATAGCCTTTATAAATTAGAAAATTTTAGTTGAGAAAAAGAATGGCACGGATTTCATAAAAATGTATTGAAATGTTATTTTTCTTTTACAAAAATGCCATTTTGGCACTTTGTGCCAAATTGAAAAATTAAGTGTCATTTGCACCAGGGTGGGAAATAAAGTCAATTGACCTTATTTTTGTTGATCTTATTACCTGTCACCAGTATTTCTTCCCATATAGTTTTTCTGCAATGAAATTAGATGTTCAAATTTATTGTTTATATTTAAATTGAAATAATTATAATTTAGTATTTTGCCGGCTCAAGGTCAATTTTCAAACTGTTTTATGAAAGCGCAAGTTTTTTGGTGCTTGTTTCCGATATATTTCGATTACGCTTCGGTAACCGTCCTCAGGGCAAATTAATTTACACATCCGCACTGTTTGACGTGGAATTTGGTACTCAGTACCAGTCAATCAGTGCGGACGTGTAAATTAATTTGCCCTGAGGGCGGTTACCGAAGCGTAATCGAAATATATCGGAAACAAGCTCCAAAAACTTGTGTTTTCATAAAAAATTTTGAAAATTAACCTCGAGCCGGCAAAATACTAAATTATAAGTAGAAAGGTCGCTAAACCATCAGTTTGAAATAATTATATTGGCTTACATTAAATTAATTTTAAAAATCTTAACCACCTCCAAGCGGACTCTAACCTGCTGCGATCTCAGCACCAGAACCGGTAGTCACAGCCGACATTTAAAAATTAATCAATTAATTGCGTTTTATGTTTGGTTTTGGCAATGCAAAGGCATATGTCGAAATTGTCGCTTTAGCACATACTAGTTAATGCACTGGTATTTTTACTGACTGGTTTGGCTTTTCGCTGCAGGGTATATATATACCTATACATGCATGCGTACGAGTCGTTTCGATCCAAAAGAGTAAAAGCAAATCAGATAAAAAAGTATATTTTTCAGTCTATCGCTGGCCAATAGTTGATGACTCACCACGGCAGAGTTGAAGCAAGGATTTCTCCAATCACATCTGATATAACCCACTTAACCAAAGAACAAAATGCATATGCACAAAATAAAAAGTTACGTCAAACGAAACACAACTTTAAATAACTAGGTTTTTTGGATTCAACACTAAGCGGCTAATCCGACTGGTGAGAAATTACTATAATATATCCCTGCTGGGTAGCGCTGAAATCAAGTTATTTAAAAAAAACTAGCATTTAGAAGAACCGAACTGCATCAAAATTGTCATACTGACAAAATGATGACTTATTCCCTTTTGTAATTAACCAATTCGGATGTACTATAGTGGAAATGTGAAATCGTGCTATATGGTTCATTGGGTATTGCGTATACTGGCAATGTACATAGTATGTTTACTCTAACGGATGAAGCAATCTAAAGATCGGCACAGTTCGAGCAAATGTAACCGCTTCTCTTGCAAACAGCAACTACAAAGTAAACCGCAAAGCCACAAGAAAAAGATATTCGAGTCGGCATATGAATCGTTGAAATTGAGCAATGATTTGAGTTTAATGCACTGAAATCCAAGCAGAGTTGAGATGTGCGTACTTATATACGTATTTATGTTTGTATCGGTGTATGCATTGTATTGTAATCAATTATGCGACTCATTTTTAAAGTTAGTAGACCCGGGTTAGTCTTCGTAGCGAACAATTGGAGATTAATTAGTCCTTGACTCCAACATACATATAGACAGCAGCATTGATCCGGATCAACTCTTTGAATCGGAATTATCTCGGAAATTGACTGCAGTTGATCCGGATAAAGCCCTAAAATCAATTCTGAAAATTAATGCAGATCAGGCGAATTCCAACTAATTTCCAAAATTTCAATTTATTTCACATTATTATTTGAAGTTAGTTTAATTTTTTGGAGTTAAAAAGCTCTCACCCCCTAGGATTATTCTATATCAAAAAAGTATACCCTTATTTTTTTTTTAAATCAAAAAATATTTAGAGGTTGCTCAAAGCGCTCAAAGTTTTCTATGTATTTTATATGGGGAAAAACAACTTTTCGTAGAAATGGTATAGAATTCTGAAAAATCTATATTTTTCGATCGTAAAACTCAGGTTATCGTCAGGAGTCTTTAAATAGTAATACTCAATTGTTTATTTAACCATTTTTTAATACTAACAATTTGTAATTGGTCTCCTCATGGAATTTTTCTGGGTTTTTGGGGGTTTTAGGCGGACCTATATATTATAGTTACAATGAAAAAATGATTAAATAAACAATTAGATATTATTATTGGGAATATTCTGCAGAGAAATAGAGTTTTGCGATGAAAAATATTGATTTTTTAGAATTGTATATCATTTCTACGAAAAGTCGTTTTTCCCCATACAGGGGACCTCTAAATATTTTTTGATTTCAAAATAAAAAATATGGGTACATTTTTTCGGTATAGAGGAATCCTAGGGGGTGAGAGCATTAAATTTCGGCTTTACTTTTTCACATGCATTTTTGGATCACCCTACTGCCTATATTATCGACGATATTTCATAGCGTCATTGCACAGAACTTACGGGTGTACGGGTATATGCACATCGTAAATAAATAATTTTGCAAAATTGTACATATGCACACACGTATACACACATACGTAATTACAGAGCAGAAAAGTATTGAAAAATTAAATATGTAAATGTATAAACATTCTCGAAGTCAATTCTGTCATTTAGAACTCGGCTTTATTTTTTATATAAAATACTACTTAACTTTTAACTGAGATTTTGGGATGTATTAACTCCGCAAATACAAGCAGATTTTCCACGCTATTGATTAAGATTCTACTCCACCTAATCACAAATGCAGAGCTGATTATGGGTCTTATCATAGGATTCATCTAGGTGAGAGACTCCACTTTCTAGCAAAGACGTGTTTACATTGCCAGAATGCTATTAATGCTTTGGAGGTCCTTTGTCAACGTTGGATTTCCATAAAACTTTACTTTCTAAAGCCCAAAATACAAAAACGCAGTGGCAGTGGCAGTTTTGCGAAATCAGCTGTTTTTTAGAAAATGTGGTGTTCAATGAAGCGACTCACAATACAGCAGTGGCAGCTGGCAGTACTGCTCAGTTTAGCTCAAATTCTAAATTCACTGCCACTGCCTTCATCGCAGCAAACTTCGCATGCTGAATTTGACATAAATGAAACGCTGCCAACATCTGTTGATGTCACTGAAGCCTAAAAGACAACAAGAAAAATGTAAACAAACAGAAGGGAATGTCAAAAAAGCTGTCACTGACAACGCTGTATTGTATTTGCCGCGGCAGTGTCTGCCACTATTAGCAGTAACAGCTGATTTTAAAAACTGCCACTGCGCTATTGTATTTTGGCCTTAAGATTACACATAAATCTTTACATCGGAAGATATTCAAAGAGTGCCTCCCTCTACGTCTCGAAAAGTTCCTAAGCAGAATTCTTTCTTAGTGATGGCCCTACTAATTCTGCCAACTAGATTTCGCAGAGCTGTCTCAAAAGATTCCCCGCCAGATAGGTATGTTGGTGCAAAGGCCGAGGAATTGATGAAAGCGCTTCTCTACTAATTCGAGGCTAAACCAATCTGTACTGACTTTTCAGCAAGGGAAAAAGACGACGTCTGGAGAATAACATGATGAATCTTAATTTCTTGAATTTTCGGTGGCAGTGCACTTTAGCTTACATGGCCAAAAATGGACGAAAAATTTCGAGAGTGGTGTCAATCGACGCTTTTTAACACCAATAATAATAATCCGAGAGCGGAAATTAACTTCTTAATTTAATTAAAGAGTTATTTGCTAAAAATACTTGTTCTTTTCGCACTTTCTTTTGTTGCATTTCACGCAAGTAAATGGTGTAACACAGCTTAACACGTATTTCTTTGTTTTTGTATATTTGTGATGTAGTAAGTGAAACATATGTGCAAAATTGTTTATTTAATTGCAATCTTCCGGTCTTGAATATTCCGCACAAGAATCTTGTGACAAAAATAAGATGGAGGAAAACTGGTGCTGCCACTCTATTAAAAACAGTTAAACTTCAGCCGCTTTTCTTCGCAACACATAAAGAGAATTCTACGTATTGAGGGTTATAATCCCTAAGTTCGGCCGAAAGCCGCCTACGCAGAAAGGTTTTCTCTGAAAGAGGTGTTCAGCCGCTTTTCTTCGCAACGTTTCCGTCCGATATCGTCCGTTTTCACTTCCAACCTACTTTGGATGAAGGGTTAGAGTTATAGTGTACGCGGACAGACATGGCTAAATCAGCTTCCCTCTTCATTATGAGGAATTTGGTATATACATCTAAGCATATCTATGTATATCTATCTCGATTCCTTTTAGGCTGTTACAAACAACCGTTATGCAAACAAAGTGTATATTGGATTTTCCTATTTAGTTAAAATGGTAATACGGAAATAATTGGTTTCTCATAAAATTTTAGAAAATGGTGTGGCCCCGCACACTTATGTATGTATGTATGTTAGGGCGAGTCAATTTGTAAGGGAGACTATTTCGACTATGCGCGTATAGCACAGAAGGAATTTGTGGAAAATTTGTCGAAGAAACCATGGGTCTAAAATCAATTTGAAGTTTGCCAAATTTCGAACAATAACCACGCCCACCTCCCACATAACGGTAATTTTGGGAAATGCGAAATATGCGAAAAATCAGTAATTACTGAAGCTATTTTTCTCAAAATTTATGTTTGGAATAATTATATAGCAAGAAATACGATAATAATAAATTTTTGGAAAATGCCAAATATGTGTAACCGTTTAATCAATTTGTACCAAACTCGGTACAATTATTGTACTTTAAACAAAAAACAAGATATTGGAAATCTTGAAATCAGACTAAAACAAGTAAGAGCAGCGCTGTCTTCGGCTATGCCGAAGGCTTCATACCTCTCATGAACATCTGAAAACTTTACTTTAACAGATTACTGCATTTGAAAAAATTTATATATTCACAGCACACATAGATAGAGGAGTTACATATATAAAAAATCGTATCTAAACAATCAGAGGTATGGAAGATATACTTTATATAGCACCAATCTAAGTGATTTTCACTGCTGTGTGATCGGTATGTAAACCGGTAACACAATTAAATGGGTTTAGCTTCCTACATAAAGGAGATATATCGCAAAAACTGGTATTTGAACAATAAGTGGTATAAGAGATAAAGCTTATACAGCATAGATTTTGAAAATTTTCTCAGTAGACTTCGTATTATTTTTTATACAATAGCTTAGGAAATTATCGGTTTTAGCTGTCCAAATAAGGGAGTTTTACATTAAAGCCCCCATCTGAACAATCAGTTGTATGGAGGTAATAAATGAGTTATAGTGACCCGATCTTTCTTTCTGTTGATAATGAGTGAAAATAGTGCGAAACTTCATGTTTCTAGCTGCATATATGGAGAAGTTATAACGAAAAATCTCATATCTTAACAATCAGTTGAATGGGAGCTATATGTTATAGTGGTCCGATTCTTCAGGTTCCGACAAACGATTAATACATTATAAAAATACACTAGCCTCCCGAATTTCATCCGAATATCTCGAAAACTGAGAGACTAGATTGCATACAAACGGACGGACAGACAGACATCGCTAAATGGACTTAGCTCGACGTTGTGATCATTTAAGTATACATTTAAATGGGTATATCTCTACTTATTCTGGTACTTACAAACATCGGACCAAAGTCCATTTCATGCTCATGAAAAGTATGAGTACACCCACTTTTCATATAACAGTAAATTTCACAAATGTGGAAGCTTGAAGCTTATTTTGAAATTTAAGTACGCTTACCTTGGCATTCAGTAAGCGGTCTCTAGTCACTAATAGTAACTTTTGGTGGTGAACTAGGATTTTGAGACTATTTGGTATTCAGTACGCTGTCTCACGTCTCTAGTCTCAAAAATAAGTCACTAATTTGTCAGCTGGCTAAAAGCCGGTCACAAAAATATAAGTAAGGAGGAAAAGCTTATTTCTTTCCATTTTATTAAAAAAAAAACGCGAAAATGAAGCGAAGAAATTTGTTCAACAAGAATTAGGAAATAAACCAAAATGCTTTAACATCACACAAATGTATTGAAAAAAAATTAATTTTTTTGTTTTTAAAACTTTAAAATCTAAATTGTTAAAAATAATAAAACTAATAAAAAGTAAAAAAATACTAAATAAAAAAATAACAAATCTTCTATGGCCGAGGAGGACTTGAACCGGGACCCTTTCGGCTGCCAGCCTAATGCTTTGACCACTCGGCCATTGCAACTCTTTGAGCCGCGCGGGCAAAAGGCATACATCACTATCATACACTATCAGTTGATTGTCTGTGTTTGCTTTCACCACACATTTTTGGTGAACTTTTTGTGAATACTCAAATCGTCTCAAGTCACAAAAATAGTCACTAATTGCTAATCTCAAATTTAGTGACTTGAGATGAGACTGAATTACTCACAAAAATCCCATGGAATTTGAAAAATGGGCGGTCTAACTGAACAGTTAATACGTGCACAGGGTATTTAATGTTCGGCTTCACCTGAACTTAGACTTCTTTACATGATTGTACTTCTTATTGAAAAATTTTTATAATGACACCGTCCAAATTGAAACTTTTTTCCAACAGAATAACCACGGTCTAGAGTCCAACATATCGTCGCTACCATGTCAAACTATCGAATGTGAAAATGGGTGTTTTCAGGAGAGCAAATAAACTGTTGTAAAAATGTTGTTGTCATTAGGAAAACGTGTGGGATTCGACACTGGCTTTACCAGTATTCTCTGCTTCTAAGAAGACTCGAAATTTGACGATCTGCCAATTTGCGTATCACTCCAAATGCATGCGATGCGCAAGGTATCGTAATTGAAAAAGCATTTTCGTAGCGACGATATCTGACCTTTTTTTGTCTGACCTCAAATGTTAAGGACTCACTCGAGCCTCTGCACCGCATGTACAAAATCTCGAAGAGATATATCTTTGGCGTTTTCGAAAAAAATATTCCCCAACAGTACTTTCGGATATCGCAAGTTTTAGCAAAAAAGTTAAAAAAATTCATGGACAACGAAAATTTTGTTGTTACATACAAGCATGGTTAAGCTTGTAATCACACATTGCATATGTTTAAATAGTTGCCAAACTTTTTCGAAGTAAATTATGAATCATGCAACAAATTGTGTAACTTAAGAGCTTACATAAAAACGCATTGAAATGGCAAAATGAATGGTATAAAGGGGCACACGAACTGTCTTTAAGAGTTTGAAGCAGCAGAGTCCGTCATAGTTTCTGCATTAAAATCGATAACGACCGAGGAAATGTAGCCACTATACTTTAACAATATTTTGAAAATATTCATTGGATATACATACATATATATATGCATATGTATAACCCGTGTAAATATAGGTGGGTTCAAATCATAAACAATTATTTCTTGCCTTTCCATTTTCTTCGAATCTACATATTTATGAATGTGGAGATAGTATGTACATATCTCTGTACATACTCAGCAAAAACTTTTTTATTTTCTGGTAAGCACTTATTTTTGTATCAATGGAGTTCCGCATTAAAAGTCGCCTCAAAACAATCTTCGCTTACCCATTGCATAAAGTAAGCGGTGAAGCTCGATTGGGAAAGCACTCTTCGAGATTCATCCCTTACCTTCTCGCTTACAGAATTAAATTTGCTTTTGGCGGTATGGAATCGTATGCAATTTTGTACATAATACTGTCGTTAGGCCTAGATGCAATGTATAGAAGTTGAGGACTCGATTATTTAACTGCCCGTTGCTCCTGTTGTTTATTCGATTTTTTTTTTACAAAAATTAATGCAAAGTGATGAGTGGACACATACTTTGTATAAGCCATGAAATTACCAGAGATGCGAAATGTTTTTTTCGGTCAGCGTATTAACTTGACCCAATGCACATTTTCAAAGTTTGGATAGGTGATATCCAATGAAAGCTCGTATATACAAGAAATAATTTCATATGTATACTCTAAATAATTAACATATAAGGACGTGATGGCCTCGCCTGTCGCATACGACTTATGTATGTATGTATGTAATCCATTGGTGAATACATCGGTGGATTGAATACATTTTGTAATGTAGAGTGGACGGTGTCTACCTCCATACTTGTTACCTTTGTTATTTGTTGAATTCCAATTGCAAGCGATCAAATTAAATAGTAGAATCTATGTAGTGTAAGTGGTATGTGCATACATATGTAAGTTAACACATCCGCCGTCACCCAACATGTTGCATTCCCACAGTCCAGCAATACACGTGCGCCATGTCAGCATAATTGCGGTTCACAACATAATTGACATCCTACACCTTTGTCAAGGCCAAGTGCATTTCATCATATCATGCAATAGCAATATTGCACAACGTTATCAGACACCTATGGGAACCGTCGGCCACAGTTAGTACCTCTGGCTAATGCTTACGCAACCATTAGTATAACGGAGCCAATGCATTAGGCATTGCAGCGGTGTCAGCATAATTTCATTTCACACGGTTGTGAAATCAGTTCGTTGCATATTCCAAGTTACCTGTGGGAATTCAAGGCCAAGGCGGCTCACTGACGTCGCCTATGTCTGGCTATAGAACAACGGCAGCGGAACAGGCTATAAAGGGCGACAGAACTCGGAGCAGCGGAAGTTGCATCGGGGTGTTACTATAGTCAATTAGGCTTATTTATTTATCTCAATAAAGTACTCTTATTATAACGTTTAATTTACCTCTTTTAATTCCAGGGCAAGTTGGCCCTTTAATTTTTTTGTTGTTCAGGACGTTCAGTCCTTAACTGGCGCCCGAGCAGGGACCAGTAGTGTTAGTAGTAAAATAAAATCGGGATAATCAAATCAGTGATTAAGTGATTGTGAAAAGTGGAAAGAAGTTATACCAAATAAAAGTGGAAAATAAAAATTAGCTAAAAGGCTATCTAAAAAGAAGCCAGTAAACAAAATATCAAAAAGCTATTAAAGTGCTTAAGTGAAACTAATCAAAAAATAATCAAGTGACAAATAAATGATCCTTGCAGTGTTGTGAGTAAAAATAACCACTTTTCGTCTGCATATTTTCCTTGTTTATTTCCAGGATGGATTCGCTTCAGGACAACGTAACGAGATTGACTGGTGCAGTTAACGCACTTATGGACCAGCTGAATGGGATAGAGAGGCGTGTATCAAGCTTAGACACACTTCAAAATAGGATCGCTTTGATAGAAGCTGCTACTCCGCGGCTAAATGGAGTGAAGCAGAAGTACAAGTTCAGCCCCGAGCTCCAGCAACGGAGGCGGAACTTAGGGATATCTCGAGACTTCCAGACTCTGTGAAGGAGCTACAGGTGTTCAACGGTAATCCAACTATGTTTGTGTCATGCGTGCATGCAGGCGAGAGCATCCTTACTGATTTCGAGCTGGTAAAGGGTAAGCGATTTTACAGCACATTCGACAAAAGATACGAGGTCCCGCCGATACTGCCCTCATATCCTATAGTATTTTTGACACTGACTGGACTGCCATGAAGGAGTGTCTATCACTCCATTACGCCGACAAACGCGACATACGCACCTTGGAGTACCAACTCCACCAACTCTCCCAAAAGGATTCGCGGCTCGATGACTTCTATGGAGCCGTGAATCACCAATTTGCTTTAATTATAAATAAACTCAAAACTGAGAAATACTCTCAGGAGAGAGTGCAGGTACTAATAGATACGTACAGAAATCGTGCGCTTGATGTGTTCATCCGTGGATTGAATGGGGATCTTTCAAAGATGCTCCTGGTTCAGCGTCCTAAGAATCTACCTGAGGCATACTCAAGGTGCCTCGAGATACAGAATACAAATTTGAGGAACTACACGGTACACACTGCACGGTTTAATAACCGCATTGTCGCACCGATGAATACCATGACAGATCGCATGCATGGTTTGGATGGTAACAAGGCGCCTCCACTTCCACCAAGGACAACATGGCGTCCCCAAGAGCGACGATATCCCTTTGAAAAACGAGTTGGACACATTACTCCTAGGCGAGATCCTCCGTCAACTTCTCAACCACCCGTCGAGAAGATGGACGTGGACCAGTCGGTCCAATCGCGCAAAGTGAACTACATGAATAGACCGAATCCCTTTAAACGAGGTGCAAGATCAGATAATCTTCCGCGAAAACAGCAAAAGCTGTTCAACATAGAGACGAACGATAACAATGACGAAGTGACTAACTACTTGCAGACTTCACAGGAGGCACAGGAGGAGAATTTTTTATCCAACGGTCATCTAGCGTACCTTACTTAGAGTACGTACTCCCTGACGGCCGCACCCTAGATTTTCTAGTCGACACTGGTGCCAATAAAAACTTCATTAAGCAAACGGTCGTCAAGCAAGGCAACCAGTCGACAGATCCTTTACCGTAAGATCAGCAGGCGGAAGTATCCCGATACAAAAAAAAAAATTTGAATTTGTTTAAGGATATAAACGTTGACTCTGACATAACCTTCTTTGTGCTCCCAGGATTAACCTCATTTGACGGAATCATAGGGGACGATACACTTAGGGATATTGGTGAGATAGTGGACAGAAAATCTAATATTCTAAAGGTTAACGAATTTAAAATCCCGCTGAAGGCTCGCGTATCCACTCAAGTGAATTATATCTTGTCTAATGACATCCCTGTTGAAACGGAGGAAAAAGTGAACAAACTAGTAGCTAAATTTAGCGACCTTTTCCTACCTATTAATGGGAAGGAATTAGTAGACACTTGCGTACGCGCAGAAATCAAAACGTCAACTTCTGAACCAGTTTATAGCAAAAGCTATCCTTATCCTTCTTGCATGAGAGAAGTGGTCGACCGGCAGGTAAACGAATTGCTGCAAGAGGGAGTTATCCGACCATCAAAGAGTCCATACAACTCTCCTATTTGGGTGGTTCCTAAGAAACCTAAACCAATTGGAGAGACCCAGTACCGTATGGTAATTGACTACAAAAGGCTTAACGCTGTAACGATTCCCGACACTTATCCTATCCCTGACATAAACACTACTTTGTGTAGCCTTGCCAACTCCCGTTACTTCACGACCATTGACTTAACTTCTGGGTTCCACCAAATCCCTATGAAGGAATCCGACATATCTAAGACTGCTTTTTCGACCATGAACGGTAAATACGAATTTTTGAGATTACCTTTTGGCCTCAAGAACGCGCCAGCCATCTTCCAGCGTATGATCGACGATGTACTGAAACAATATATCGGTAAAATCTGCTATGTGTACATCGACGATATCATTGTGTTTGGTAAGGATGCTGACGATCATTTGAAGAATGTCGAAATGGTATTTTCTCGATTGTTGGAATCCAATCTAAAAGTGAATTTAGAAAAACCTGCTTCCTGCAAACTGAAGTTGAGTTTTTGGGGTACATCATCACTCCCGAAGTAGTTCGTCCTGACCCAAAAAAGGTTGATGCTATGAATTTAATTTTGCCACCATGCAATTTGAAAGATCAGAAAAGTTTTTTGGGAATGACCTCCTACTATCGGAAGTTTGTTCGTGACTACGCAAAAATAGCTAAGCCATTGCATCGAGGAAGGTAGCAATACAACTTGACAGTGCGGCTTTACAAGCCTTCGATGACCTAAAACGTATGCTAACTTCCGCTGATGTCCTGGCATTTCCTGATTTTGGTAAGCCTTTTAATTTGACCACTGATGCGTCGAACTACGCAATTGGTGCAGTTCTATCCCAGGGTGATATAGGTACGGCCAACCCATTGCATATATTACTCGCTCCCTGAACAAGGCCGAGGAAAACTACGCTACGAATGAAAAGGAGATGCTAGCCATAGTGTGGGCATTAGAGAATTTGAGGTCGTATTTGTACGGTGCCAAAAAGATAAGAATATATACTGATCACCAACCATTAACATTTTCCTTAAGCTGTCGCAATTATAATGCAAAACTTAAGAGGTGGAAAGCACGCCTCGAAGAATATAACTGTGAAATAGTTTATAAGCCAGGGAAGGCTAATGTGGTCGCGGATGCTCTTTCCCGTCTTAAGACCGAACTCAACGCCTTAACGGATTCTGTGGTGGCTCAACCGTCAGGAAGCGAAATAGGAAATAGTGATGAGGTAGCAACAATGCACTCCGCTGAACAGGATAATTCCGATCTTATACCACACGTCGAGGCCCCCATAAACGTCTTTAGGAATCAGGTGATATTTAGAGTAGGTCAAGAATCTCGATGCCATGAGCAACCGCATCATGGCAACCGCAGATATTTTATTTCTTTACCAAATATCGACAGTTCAAACGTTATTCCAATTCTCAAAGAATGCCTTAATCCTAATGTTATAAATGGCATAAAAATTCCTGAGGAATTTCTCCAATTATTGCAAAACGTGTATGCTAATAATTTCCACAGTAACAGGATCAGGATAACTCAGCGCCTAGTGGAAGATGTGGCCATCCCTGATAGAGTTTTCGATATAATCGAGGAAGAGCATCGCAGAGCCCACAGGAAAATAGAGAGCAGATTCTAGAAAAGTACTACTTTCCAGGTATGTCAAAACAAATTAGGGATTATGTTAGGCAGTGCGAAGTGTGTAAGCGTAATAAATATGACAAGCATCCGGCTAAGCCTCACCTCCAGCCGACACCGATTCCCAGCTATCCATGCGAGATCATTCACATGGATATTTTTGAGATTGAAAAACAGAAGTTTCTGAGCTGTGTAGACAAGTTTTCAAAATTCGCAAAATTATTCTCTATCAAGAATAAGTCGTCCATTTATATCCGAAGGAAACTTACTGAAGTTTTACATTATTTTTCCGTGCCAAAAATCTTGGTCATGGACAATGAGAGGGGATTCCTAACTCCACTCGTTCTCAATTACATTAGATCTCTCGGGATTGAAATTTACCAGACGCCCACACAACGGAGTGAAGCCAATGGCCAGGTAGAAAGGTTACATTCAACCTTGATTGAAATTTATCGGTGCATATCTAACGACTTTCCTAGGATGACTCCCAAAGAGAGGGTAGCGATAGTCGTAGAAAGGTACAACAATACCATCCATTCCATAACAAAAAGGATACCGGTAGATACATTCTTTAACAGAACAGCTAGGGTAAACTACCAAGGCTTAAGGGTCTTTAGGGATCAAACGCATGAGAATATCAAAGCTTTGTTACTACATGAGCAAGAAGCTAGAAATGCAAGGATCAATTCAAAACGCTCGCCACCCAAAGAATATAATAGTGGCGATACTCTGTTCATAGCAAACAGACAAATAAAGGGGAAACAAAAGCCTCTATTTAAAAAAGAAACAATCGCAGAAAATAGGAATGCGACAATAGTAACTGAAAGTGGGAAAAAATTCCACAAAGCAGATATAAAAAATGTGTAAGATAACATCAGACAAAAGGTTAATAAGAAGCTTAAGATTACTAGAATCCGGCGGTTCGGAATGCAAGCGTTTATGCGTTTGTAGTCGATGAAGTCATAGTGGTTCAATTCCACCTCGATCAGTGGTGTGAGATGGCAGATTCGAGGTGGTTCAACTCCCCCACGGTAATCTTCTGCTTATTTGCGTGAAGGCACCCGTGCCATGAGTAGGTCATTTGCAATTATAAACGCTTATGACTAAAAGGGACCAACGCGGGCCTTCCATAGACAAATAATACCTATGGTCCGATGCAAAAAACCATAAATACACATTCTGCTAAATAAGTACGCAAAAGTAACAAATGTATACAAGAATACATCTCGCGCAAAAGCGCCAAAAAATATAAAATTTAACGAATAATAAAAGAACATGCAAATATGACGCGAATGCAAATGCAAAACAAATAGAAAAAATAAAAAAAGAGAAAGTGAATTCTCACAAAAAAAGGGGAAAAAAGATTGCATGAAACTTATTACTACAATTAACTTTCATTTTTCGCATTAACCACTTACCACTAATTAGTTAACAATTAACATAACTAACTACTTCACTACTGGGTTCCCTAAGAAAATAAACAATAACAAAAAAACATGCAAATCTCTCAATTCTATCACTACTCACCCCATGCAACTCAAAACTAGAATAAGGATCTTAGGTTAATTAAAAACATATAGTTAGATATTTAGTTAAATGAGTAGAATAGTTAAGAGAAAAAGGATATGATTAAGACGAAATTTAGAATTAAGACTTTGAGTAGATTAAAAAATATAATAATGTAAAAAGGATATGGCTAAGACGAATTTCAGAATTAAGACTTTGAATTGTATAGAGTCACTATTATAACGTGGGTATGGGTAATAAACCATTAGTAGACTAATGTATTCATCTAATCCGTAGCACGTGCCTCTGCGCCATTGCGCATTCATATGACCTATTCAAGATAGACTCACCCCTAGTAACCATACGAGATGGGTATGGATGGATCATCGATGGACACTTCAAGCTAATTCACGTGGTAAATTTGGAACGATACGAACTGGCAACAAATCGGCTCGAGTGGGCAATAAATATCTTAAACGAAACAACAGCATCTACAGAGGTACTACTATTCCAGCTAGGCAGAATCCGCACACGTTTAAACGAACTAAGAGGTCTCGAGACGGCTAGATTAAAACGTTCTATTAACTGGATTGGGTCAGCTTGGAAATGGATTGCTGGCTCACCTGAAGCTACGGACTGGGATGAGGTCCTCCGAAACGAACATTCCCTTAATAAAAATAACGAGCAGCAGTACAAGGTGAATGATGAAATTTTTAAGAAAACTAATCAGTTATTGCAGAGGCTCAATGGCATTGTGGTCGCCACCAATGATGTAATCAACAAGAGGAACTTGGACAGTATTTCTCAAGAAGTCCAGCATAAAACCATTATACTGAATGAAGACGTCAACGAACTGATCCGTGCTTGTCAGATGGCTAAGGCAGGAGTCGTCAACACCAATCTTCTGAGTATAGAGGAAGTTAACCAGCTTGTCAGTGAGATCGACGTTCTTCCATACAGCAACGCCATCGAAGCCATTGAATATAGCAAACCATCGATCTACACCAACAACACACTCCTCTTATACGTGTTGTCCCTACCAAAGGTCACAGAAGCTATCTAGCTTCACCTGATCGCAAGAGCTAACATACAGAACGGCGTCCGAGTGGAATTGGCATATCAAACAATCCTGACCAATAAACATCAGACATTCGGCATCAATGAACACTGCTTGCAATTATCTGCTACCATGATCTGCGAAGGGAAGTCACTCGACCTGCTACCAGAATCTAGTTGCCTGACTCGTCTTCTCAAGGGAGGACAAACAAGTTGTACTTACGCCACCTGTAACGATTCCACTGTTGAAATCATCAATGATAATTTTTCTTGACAATTTTATAGGGATTGTAAAATCAGGTAACGACTCAAATACACTTAATGGTTCTTATATTCTCCAGATGGACAATGAGACCGTAGCAATCAACGGCAAAAACTACTCGAGTACTAGTAGATCAGGAGTACAGGTGCTTCCACTAATCTTGGCCAGCGTCACTAACCGCAGTGTGGTAATGAACCTTAACCTGATACACGGGATGACAGCCCATAATATAAAGCTCCTGGGATACCTCAAGGAGAAAACCAATTGGTTTGCTTTCACCGAAGGTTTGGTGTTAGTCATACTAATGTTATCCCTTTGGCATATTTGGAGAAGGATTACGGCGAAGATACACCTACCTGCATTGAACATTGACAACAAGGCTAATTCAAAAACCGAAGAACGTCCATCTAATCTGCGGGACGCAGATCTTTAAAGGGGGAGGAGTTAACACATCCGCCGTCACCCAACATGTTGCATTCCCACAGTCCAGCAATACACGTGCGCCATGTCAGCATAATTGTGGTTCACAACATAATTGACATCCTACCCCTTTGTCAAGGCCAAGTGCATTTCATCATATCATGCAATAGCAATATTGCACAACGTTATCAGACACCTATGGGAACCGTCGGCCACAGTTAGTACCTCTGGCTAATGCTTACGCAACCATTAGTATAACGGAGCCAATGCATTAGGCATTGCAGCGGTGTCAGCATAATTTCATTTCACACGGTTGTGAAATCAGTGTGTTGCATATTCCAAGTTACCTGTGGGAATTCAAGGCCAAGGCGGCTCACTGACGTCGCCTATGTCTGGCTATAGAACAACGCCAGCGGAACAGGCTATAAAGGGCGGCAGAACTCGGAGCAGCGGCAGTTGCATCGGGGTGATACTATAGTCAATTAGGCTTATTTATTTATCTCAATAAAGTACTTTTATTATAACGTTTAATTTACCTCTTTTAATTCCAGGGCAAGTTGGCCCTTTCATTTTTTTGTTGTTCAGGACCTTCAGTCCTTAACTCGTATGTATGTATTTAGATGGTTTATAAATTTTTTACATCGAAATCAAAGCACACTCGTTCAGAGTATTTCTAGTACTGCGAGCACATACTAGCTGTTTTTGATCAGTTCTAAACCAAAAGAGGTATAAGAAAACGGCAAATGCAGAAATGTGGGCAATAGATAGTGTTAATAAAATATGCAATAAAAAGATTTACAAAAATCACATAACTGTTTTTGTTGGTGCAGCGACGATATATAATACACGAAGGCATCTTTTGAGAATGTCATCAGATCGCCACCGTTCTACAGTGTGCTGTACAGAACAGGCTAGGTAGAGAAAATTAATTAGAGATATTTTAGGGATATATGTATGTACTTCGGTTGCAGATTTCGAATATACCATCTATTTTTTTCCGATATCCATGCGAATTATTGCAAATTTTGCTAAATTATCAGTTTCTATATTTTCCATCACCATGAGGTAAGTTTATTCATGCAAACTTACAAGTCTGCCCTTTTATTTGGCAAAACCCACGCATATATTAGAATATATGTCTAAAACATGATGAAAAATTTCTATGCATCTCTTGTTGTTTTGAACGAAAATGTTCTACAATGTTTTATGTAATTTGTAAACATAAGCGAAAGAAATCATAAAATTGTTCTACAGACTTATACCTTCACAAAGAAGCTGAGTAGGTACGTAACATAAATGTCCAAATTCAAAGTCTTTCCAGGGAATTTGAAGTAGTAGGATATACAATTCAGGAATGATCGTTTTTTGCCTACCACGGCAAGTAAGTATATTGTTGAGCTTGAATACATAAAAAAATATAAAAAAACTAGCGATTTACAACAACCTTTTTTTTCTTCATATGTATGTATATCTTTCAGTAGCTTTACTAACATCGTGCAGCTTAAAATTTGGTTGAAGAAAGCAATGGTAACATTTCTATTGCATTTATCGAGCTTCAGCCATTATTGGAAAAATTCTAAATTTGAAATATACTTAATTCCGAAAAAACATTTAACAAAATAGTTGTACTCTAGTGTGCTTTTAATAAACAATTGATGCTTTTAGGATATAGCATGTATTGAAAATCTAACCAGGTGACATTAGGCGAGGTGTTGCTTTCGGTCCTTTAAAGGTGTAAAATAAAATGTTTTATATTTTGAAAACCCATTTTCACGATATCAGATTTTATTTTTAAAATTATAGCAAACCAACTAAAATATTTTTGAGTTTCAGAGAAGTTTTGACGTAGAATATATGGATATGTAGGCTATGCTCAAATGTTGGTCAGTATATTCCGTTTAGCTGCCTATTCGCTTAGGAACATTTTTCGCTTACGTGCACTATATCGTCAAAATGCTATTTCACAAAATAGGGTTTGTACGAAAATTTCACTTTAAACTGCATTTTCGGTTAGCAGCGCTTTTCCGTTTAACAGCCCTCTTTTTGAGTAAGCTTTCTTCGATTTGTACAAAAAATGCTTCCCTTACCAGCACATAATTTTTTTCAAAAGCTCTTTTTGCTTAAAACATGTCTATCCGTTTTCAATACCTACTAATAAACGCTTGCTATGATATTGAAGTTTAGCGCATGCATATTAGAGGTTTACGCCGACAGGACTTGCGGCGGCGGCGTGGTCAACTTCAAAAAGAATCGGCGGCGGCGGCAACGCCGGCGCGTCTGGAAACGCCAGCGCTACTGCCCATGAGGTAGATTCCAAAGAGCCATGAGACTACTAATTTTATCATGTCATCTCGTTGCCGTTAGGCATTCACCATGCCAATTCAGATTATAATTCTGTTTAATTTAGTCATTGAACTAGTTTTAAGTTTTAATTACGATGGACGAACAGAAGAAGGTCTGAGGTATATACACGATTGAGAGAATACAAAGGTTGCGCCGATCTCGGACCGCTATTCCTATCTCAACGAAATTGACAGAATCGTTGTTTGTATGACGTCACACTGGTGCAACTTGTTTACGTTTTCCTTGCAACATTTTTTCTTCCTCTTCCATTCTTGCTCACGTTTTGGCATTTTTCTCTCGCAATTGCACCAGTGTGACGTCACACAAAAGTTATTCTCAAAAATCCTCTCAAAATCATCTTGTATTCCATCATTCTTGAGGTATATATATATACATACATACATGGTTCTGTATGTTCTCTACACCCTGCAGGAAATGTATCTAACTATAAGCTAACTTTAAGTTGATTAGAAAGGAGCTAAAAGTCACTTATTATCTGTATATTTTCTTTGACGAAAGCTAACTATATTTCCATGGCGATGGCCGCGAAATAGTCAAGGGTAGTTTACCTCTGCATTAGATGTAACTAACTTGTAACTAACTACTTTTGGACATAAAATATCAATAGGAAAAACAAAATATTTTTTTTAAATCTTATTTTTATTTATTTTTTCTTTTTATTTACTTTATTACATTTCATATTTGTTTTCATATTCTGCTGTAGGTAGTCCCCTATTCGAACTCCGTCAGATATAACTTCAAAATGATAATATGAAATTTCGAGCTTCCTTTTACTTTTCCTCAATGCGTTTGTCCAAACGCGTTTGAAGAAACCAATCTCCTTCATTACTCCTGCCTTGCTTGTCAACTAGTTTCAAGCTTGATTTTTGTAGCTAACTACAAGTTATATATTTTATATAAATCCCGCAAAAAAGCTAACTACAACTGGGTTATTTTCTATCAATTGATAATTTTTTTCTGCAGGACAGATCCGTATGTACTATTTAAATTTAAAGAAATAAAAAATTGTAAAAGTTAAGTTATTGGGATAATTTATGTCGCTATCAATAAATTTTTGCAATATTCTTATCAACCGTTATGCTAAATTACGGAGTTCTTACGATTTTTTGCGGATTACATATTGAAAACAAGGTTGGTCTACTTTTTTCCAAAAGTTTAACCCATCAACTCGAACCAGAACGGGTCTTTTAGACCCACTGTTGAAAAAAATGGCTTATAGATGGTTTAAATGTCCACTAAAATATTAAGCGCCAAACATTTTTCTAAGGAGAACCGAATGTAATGAAAAATAATACTAATTTTTACCAAAAAGGGGGAACTTTAACCCTTTGTAGAAAACGTTGCGATGCGAGGGAGCAAAACCTTCCTGGGGTTTGACCACCCTTAAGGAATGCTAACGTAATTTTCACACAGCCACCCAGTACTTGTATACGTATGTGAGACCCCTAGAATAAAATAACTTACGAATGTAAAAATTAGCAAAAAAAGTGTTTGCTCTTTATTTAAAGTTTGTTTAAAATATAAAAAAATACTCAGGAAAATCAATTTGTCTTTGTTTTATCTCTAATAATTGAGGAGTTAGATGGAATGAGTTAGATGAACAGAAGCTGCTTCGGTTAAAACTGCTTTCCGAGATATTGGCGTTAAAGTTTTTGATGTGTTATAACTTTATTGTTGTTGTAGTATTGGAAAGAGTTGTCTACTGCGGAAAAAAATCGTTAGATTACCAGTATTCGAGCCTAATTTAACTGTAATAAACGCTTTCGATCGAAAATATCTGTGTTCGTATGGAAAAGTAGCTTATGTCGAAAGGCTGGCTTTAGTATAAATCGGCATTCGCAGTATACGATTGCGAATGACTCACTGGCGGTGAGCCGTTGAGAACTTTTGGCAAATAAACGTGCAAGAAATAGCTCCGATACTAGCAAGTCAATATTCTTATTAAGTCTCATCAAAAAATTCTTTGTCGTTTAAAATATAAAGGGAATGCCGCATTATACTAAAGCCAGCCTTTCGACATAAGCTACGAACACAGATATGTTACCTATGTTTTTTCTGAGTTACGCTCTTTTTGAAAAAGTAGCCAAAATTATGCAAACTAAAACTCCTTTAAAAAAGTAATTTTCATTTCGTAAAATTGTGTTTTAAAACGAGTACACATTTCATTTAAGAGCACCAAATCGTGTGCAGTGGAAGTAAATTCAGCTAAACGGAATGTACTTTAGTTGTAATTTTTAGAGCTTCACGAAAACGGTTATTGCACGAGAAATAAAGAAGCGATTTCAAAGAAAAGTGCGGCGTTTAAAAGATAAAATTCCAAACATATAGTCAGATTCAATTTTTTTAAGTAACCAATTCGTAAGGGGCTTTTTTGGGGTCAATTTTGAGCCTTTAAAGGCTCTAGCAACCAATGATTTGCAGATATAACTTTCATTTTCGGTATATAGGTTAGAAATATTATCATGTACAAAGTATATATAAATTAAACAAACATTGAGCATATTAAGACAAATAAATTATAAATTTTTTTATTACCAAAATGCTCGAAAACCGCTCGAATGATTTTGGTTTTGTTTTCTGTAATCAAAAACTGAAGTTTTTTTTCCTTTCGTTTGGTATATAGAAAGTATTGGCTGATATCTTCTAAGTATGTTTATTTTATTCAAATATATGGGCATAAATGATTTTTCATGCAAAATCACTTCGTTATCACTTTGTAAACACGTGCATGCTCTGGAAGTGAGAGGAGACAAAAAGTATGTGTATGTAGTAGACTGCATCACTCCCCATACAAAAAAAAAAATCGGTACTATTTTTCCATTGGAATTATAAAATCTACTATATTTTAAGACGCCCACCAAAATATTTGGGAAAAATATTAAGATTTAAGTGAGCTGGACCGATTTGAAAATACCTCCAAAAATGTTTTTTTTTATGAATAAAAATAGTTTCTTAAAAATTTTTTTTTAAAAATTCCCCTCAAATGACAAAACGGTTTAAGCTTAACATATTTGCATAAAAATATTAAAAAAAAAATAAATTTTAAATTTTAACGGAATCGTAATGATGATGCTGTTTTTAACCTTTTTCAAAGATTGGTATAAGAAAAACTTGAATACCTGAACCTAAACTCTTCCGATTTAGACTTAAGAGGTGTCATTGGAAAGGTATTTTCTCACCCTTTTCATTTATTTGTTAATAAACTTATTCAAAGGATGGAAGAGAAAGGTAGGAGAAACGAACCTCATTCAAAGATGAATTAAGATGTTTTGGTATTCGAAAAAAAAAGATGGGACACGAATGACGTTTCTTTTGGCCAGAAATAAAAACGGTGTGAAAATACCTTTCTACTGAGATCCCATAAGTCTAAATCAGAACATTTTTGGCCCAGTCATTCAAGTTTTTCGTAAATCAATCTTTAAAAAAAGTAAAAAAAAGCATCAAAAATTTTTAAATATTTTTATGCAGATCTAAGGGACTTTTTTCAAAAAGTTCTTTAAGAATCTATTTTTATTCATAAAAAACTTAATTTTTGGAGGTATTTTCAAATCGGTCCAGCTCACTTAAATATTAATATTTTTACGACATATTTTGGTGGACGCCTTAAAATATAATAAATTTAGTAATTCCGGCGGAAGAACCGCAACTTTTTTTGGCCATGCAGTCTAGTATGTAGGTATTTCAAGTAACAGACGGTTTAATATTTATGACCTAATCGCAGCGTACTTGTGTATGTAAATACATACAGTGACTCAAACAAGTGACCACGCGTTGATTTATTTTAAATATTCGTAATGTTTGGCGAGCTAGATTTTGTTCGTTATTTTTCTGTAAGGATACCGTCCTAGCTTTAAGCAAAACCATATAAATCACAGCCACAATAATTATACAAAATTTAAGAAAATTTAACAAGTTTTCGTCAAAATTTCAACTTTTAAGAATATTTTTCGGTATGCAGTTTTATAGCCCATTGATTTTTGAGAATTTTCCGGTTTTAAAAAGAACAAACTTGGGCCTTTCGAATGATATATATACGAATAAAGAAGCCTTAAGAGATCTGTGTGTAATTACCCAGCAAACACATTTTTTTTCGCCTTTTTCCATTTTGGTACGGTTTTTACGCACTATTTTATAAGAAAACCATAATAATCCTAAATTCATTTTAAATCTAAATTTAGTAACGAAAAATACTAGTGTTTGTTTTCAATAATCGGACGATAGTTTACTGAGTTAATAAACTTTTTATGAAAACAAAATGGTTTTAAAAATATTATTTTTGGCTATACAACTCAAAAATTTTTGCTTGACCGTTTTTTTTTTAATTTGGCGTTTCTATGATCGCAAAGTATGGCCAGTACGAGAGCTGCATTAAATAGGGTATTCTCGCCGTCTTGCAAAGTCCTTGCACGGTGCACGGATTGCACGGTTTGCAAAGCTGTCACAAAGGAAAACCGCTGATTTTCGTGCAATCCATGCACCGGCAAAGGGCTTTGCAAGACTCCGAAAATACCCCTAATTTGTAAAAATATTGGATGTAAATAGCAACGCTTTTTGTCATCTTAAAGTGGTGTTGCCAAAATTAAGTGGAGCCAAAATAAAAGGACTTTTCGGCATTCAGTTTCGTATATTTTTAAGTTGTTTTTACAGATGAAGAAAAAAGTAGGAAAAAACTAGCTATGGATCGGGGCTTTTCATAGATCTTTGACAAATAGTATTTAATCGTTACGTAATTTTTACCAAATTCAAGGTCAAACTTATACCTGTTAACAATGCAATTCTCCTTATAACCATACATTGAACATTTCTGTAAATAAAGGCCAAAATTACAATTTTACGACTCAATGTGTTTCGTCCTTCGAAAATCAAAATGGAGCACATGCGAGCAAATTATTTTTGCTTTAATTGCTCAAAGATAACTGTAGTTACATACATTTGAAGGAACCAAACTTTGACAAACCTTGACAAGTAAACAAAAATACCTTTAAAAAAATATTATTCAACAAAAATATCAAAGTAGACCTATTTTTAACCGACTTCCAAAAACGGAGGAGGTTATCAGTTCGTCGGAATATGTTTTTTTTTTTTTTGACCACGTCAACCGATTTCGATAATTTGCATCGGAAAGGTAGTGTCTCAGAGGTGGTCCCATACTAATCTGGTTGAGATCCGATCAGTGGATCATGAGATATATATATATATATTTTTTTATATGGGAGTTGAAGTCGGTTTTTTTTTTGCTAAAAATTACTTGTAAATTTTCAAAAAGAAGACCATATTAAAAGCAATTTACTTAAATTTAGTCTTCAATGATAGAAACGACCAACTTTTTCATGTTCAAAAGGTTTTTTCTTCAAATAGGTCTTTACTAAAACACAATTACCAAAGAAACAAGTAGAACGAATGAAAGCGTGGAGAAAAAAAACGTATCACAACATTGACTGTTCAGGTTGACATATGTAAAAGGAAAGCAGCGGAAAAAGTTTTCATGGCTACACTGAGAAAAAGGATTAGTTTCGACAACTAAAGATATTTAGTT
>NW_023459268.1:0-27326 GCF_013731165.1 Rhagoletis pomonella | reverse complement strand
TGGGCGTAGCCACGCCCACTTATGGTTACATGTGTATATCTTGGTAACCGCTGTATCAATTTATTCCAAACTTTGCACAGTTGTTGGCCTTGATACAGCATACTAAACGGCCGAAAATTTTAAAAATTGGACAATAACCACGCCCATATAACGGTAATTTTCAGAAATACGAATACTGCGATATTTTAGTAACTACTGAAGATTATTCACGCAAAATTGATATTTACAATAAGTTTTAGACGAAAAATAAGAGTATTATAAATTTTTGGAAAATGGGCGTAGCCACGCCCAGTTATGTTTACATGTGTATATCTTGGTAACCGCTGCACCAATTTCTTCCAAACTTGGCACAGTTGTTAACCTTAGTATAACATACGAAATGGCCGAAAATTTTTAAAATAGGACAATAATCCCATATAACGGTAATTTAGAGAAATACGAAATCTTCGATAAATCAGTAATTATTGAAGCTAATTTATTCAAAATTGATGCTTGCAACAATTCGTTACCAAGAAATACGTTTAGGATACAATTTTGAAAAATGGGCGTGGCACCGCCCACTTATGATCACATATATGTATCTCGGTAACCGTTCTACCAATTTGTACCAAACTCGGTGTGGTTATTGTACTTGCCACATAGAAGCAAAACGTTGAAACTTATTGAAATCGAACTAAAATTACGGCCGCTTTTCATATAACGGTGAATTTCAGAAATGCTTGAAACTTCAATATTTCGAAATTTAAGGACGCTAATTTACTCAAAATGGATACACCTCGGTTTACCATGTAGCGGTAGCTTTCGGAAAGGTGAAAAACATATATTTAATACTTGCGCCGGGTATTTAATGTTCGGCTCCGCCCGAACTTAGACTTTTTTACTTGTTTCTTATTAATTTTTGCCAAAATTTTCTGCATTCAACAAAAATTGCTTGAAATATCAATCAAAGGAGTCATAAATAAGCAAGGTGTGTTGATGTTGTAACATGTGGATCTTTTTCGGCTTTGTTTTTAATTAAAATGTACAAAAGGTAGCATAACTTGCAAAATATTTATTTTTTCCGGATCTCCTTATAGTGTAAATATAAAGTAAGCGTGGTTTCCCTGTAATTACACTGGTTTACAGCAAAAATGTTCTATGGATGCCGCTATCCAATTCCTATGTAGAATTGCTCGGTGATTCCGAAAATCGAGTTAATTTTTTTCTATGGATACGTTTTCGACATATATTTCCAATCTACCGTCATTCAGCTTAAAGCAAAAATTGGGTACATTTAATCACGTATATCTTACGAACCAATTTAAAAATCTTAATATAAAATATGGAAAGGGAAAACCAATGAAATTCTCCATAAACCGTATATACATCACTTTCCGATAGGGCTTTTTTTAATTTTTAATGAAAAATGAAAATAATCAAACTTTAACAGAAGAAAAATTTTAAAAATAAAAGGTTCTGTGCCAAATTTTTGCATTTGTACTAAAGCCTGTTCTATTACAAAAAATCAAGTTACTGATGAAGTAAATCGATGGATAAATACGAAATAATGAGTGGTCAAATAAAAATGCGCAAGATTATTTGCATGCAAATTGAAAAGCATGTTACTCATACGCCGCGTGCACCTAAGTAACACGCTTTCTGCTCATATTTCATACAAAAAATCTTTGCGCATTTTCATTTGACCACTCATTATTTCGTATTTATCCATCGATTTTCTTTATCAGTAACTTGATTTTTTTTTTTTTTGTAACAGAACAGGCTTTAGTACAAATGCAAAAATTTGGCACAGAACTGGCTTTTCTTCTAAGTTTTCTTCTGTTAAAGATTGATTTTTTTTAATTTTTTCATTAAAAAATAAAAAAGCTGGAATGATAAATTAATTTGTCAGAAACTATAAGCCCTATCGGAAAGTGATGTATATACGGTTTATGGATTATTTCATTGACTTTTATTTTCCGTATCTCATTTTAAGATTGTTAAATTGGTTCGTAAGATATACGTGATTAAAAGGAACCAATTTTTTCTTTAAGCTGAATAACGGTAAATTGCAAATATCTCGAAAACATATCCATAGAAAAAAAATTAACGCGCATTTCGGAATCACCGAGCAATTCTACAAAGAAATTGGAGAGTGCCGTCTGGAGAACAAAAACCAAGTTAAAACTTGTGATCCAGTGTAACAATATCTCTGTTTCAAGATTGTGTACGTACTAGCTCGATTCGTTCTATCTGTTGGACATACTACACTGAGAAAATAATTTAGTTACGTCAACTAAGTATTTTTCTCTCAACGCACGATTTGGTTATATTTACCATTGCGGAAAAGAATGCCAAATATGCTAAAAACCACGTGAGGGTTGTTTCAAATTTGAGCAGACATTTTAACTAGTTGTTTCTTCATAGTGGCCTGCAAAGTTTGAAGCGAGTTCTGCGAGTTTGAAAAAAAATCGGGGTTCTTCCGCACGTTTTGCGCGAAACTGAAATTTATTAGTAAAAGCGTCGTGGCTTACCGATAGAATAATCGAGCTCATAAAATCATAATCGCCCGTAGTTATGTATAAGGGAACGTACCCATACTACGTGACTCACTTTTTGCATTTTTAACCCCCTCCCCCCTCGGTGACCACGCGTAGTACCACTCCCCTTACAGTTTTCACGTAGTAATTCATAAATACATATGGTCTTGAATCATTTTTTACTAACAACAAGTTAAGAAAGTTTGGTTTATATGTATTTGTCTTTATTAATACGGCGCTTGCTGCGTGACGGCTAGAGTGCATGCATACCTATAATTACAAGTGGAAAAAATTATCAAGATAAAACTTACGTAAAATATGTCGTACTCAGAAGTTAATTTATAGAAACTAAAGTCCTGTGAGTTTAAAATGCGCCAAACACTGAACGCCATATTCGAATGTAGCTCGAAAAAACGCTAGATTTCCTTAGAGGATATTGAATACGTGATAAAAACCTAAGCTCCCCGCCCCTATTTGTGACCAAGCGTGGTATTTTGAATATCTTCCTCCCCCCATCGACGGGTCACGTAGTTTGGGTACGTTCCCTAAGGCCGACGCTAAGTTAATTGCAGCTTTTTGACATAATTTTCAATGGTATATCTGTCAAAAAGCTGTAAGTAACTATAAAGTCTTCTTTGTTTTGACATATTTGACATATCGTCGTTTAAAGTAGAAAACCGCATGCCGTCATTCTGCGATACCGCGTAACTGACATTTGCTGCCAAAAATTGGATTTGCTCACACAAGCTCTTGACCCAATCCGATTTCTTTATAAAAAAGAGAACCATTTTGAAATATGAGTGTTTTGCTCTCTAGAAAATAATTTATGCAACCTTACATACGCGGTTTTACATTTTGTTGACATGTGGTTTTGCATTTTGTTGATACGCGGTTTTGTATTTTAAACGACGATATGTAACTACTGGCCAAAATCTTTAATTCCTCACCAAAAACCTCGCCTCTTGGCTGAAATATGTACATATATTTATATATGTACATTTATATGTTAGTCGTCTTTTAGCTGGCTTTCATATTTACATATATACATCCATATAAATAATTCGTATTTGAAGTAGACCCATATTTAAATGAAAGCATCGCTAAAAACAATATGCGCTATATATGTACATTAGCCTGCATCACCAAAAAAAGTTGCGGGTTTTCCGCCGGGATTACAAACTCTATTATATTTTAAGACGTTCACCAAAATATTTCGGAAAAATATTAAGGTTTAAGCGAGCTGGACCGATTTTAAAATATCTCCAAAAATGGATTAAAACAGATTAGGCTTAAGAAATTTGAATAAAAATATTTAAAAATATTTTGAACGGAATTGTAATAATAAGAGTTTTGATGCTGTTTTTTTTTTTACTTTTTAACTTTATAACTGAGCCAAAATTATTCTGATTTAGACTTATGGGATCTCGGCAGAAAGGTATTTTCCCACTATTTTTATTTATGTGCAAAAAAGTCATTCGTTACCCAATTTTTTTTTTCAAATACCAACACATCCTAATTCAACTTTGAATGATGTTCGTTCATCCTACCTTTCTCTTTCATCCTTTGAATGAGCTTATTAGCAAAGAAATAAAAAGGGTGAGAAAATACCTTTACAATGATACCTCATAGGTCTAAATCGGAACTAAACTCTTAGGTTCAGTTATTCAAGTTTTCTTACACCAATCTTTTAAAAAAGTTAAAAAAAAACAGCATCAAAAATCTCATTATTACATTTCCGTTCAAAATTTTTTTTTAAATATTTTTATTTAATTTTTTAAGCTTAAGCCGTTTTATTATTTGAGGAGATTTTTTCAAAAAATATCTTTAAGAAACTATTTTTATTCATAAAAAACTCCGTTTTTGGAGGTATTTTAAATCGGACGTCTTAAAATACAATAGATTTTATAATTCCAATGGAAAAACAGTACCGATTTTTTTGTATGGGGAGTGATTCAGTCTAATGTACATGTATGAATGAATATAAATAGATATACATATATGTGTGTATGTATGTACACTTAGGTGCAAAATTATAAAAACAAAAAATCGTTAAAAACGAAAGCGAGTTCGAAAAGAAGAGGGAAAAATAAAACAATAAAAAACGCCAAAAACAAAGCAAAATTAGCATATTAATGGCCCTGCGGTTTAAAGCCGCTGGTGTTAAGTTACCGACTAGTCTCGTTACCTTCATTTTTCTTGCATTCGACAGAGGAATATACATTTGTATGTACATAGATATGTTTGTATGTAAATTTGTTTATATATAAATTTAAACATTATACATATGTATGTTTATCCACACATACATATTTTTGTAAGGATATATATGTATATATGTACATAGACAAATTCTCAAACAAATATTTACAATAAAAATACACATGTATGTAGAAACATATATATGTATGTATAAATATTCATTTAGGTGCATACTTCCATATATGTATGTACTAGGGTGATTGACTCGGTTCTTCCAAAACAGTTTCCCACGTTCTTTTTGGATACCTATAGGCGGTTTTTTTAAATCTTGATTTTTTGAATGTCGAATGATCTGGATTTTTTATCGAAAAAAAACGGTTTTTTCATTTCATACAAATCTTCATCTCTCAGTAACAGTTTTGAGTTTTAATAATTTTAAAATTATAACCTAGGTTATTTCAAGATAATCAGTATATATATCATATTTCATTCCAATAAATTAATGTTTAGCGCATTTTGAAACGTTTTCTACATGTTAGCCCGAGCTTCTCCTCCAATTCGGGTTCTGTTTCTTTACATTGTGACACAAATGGAAACATCTACTCTTTTACCTCACCTCCGAAGAAGCTATTTTATGCCAGAAGTACACTCGGAGGTTTTCCATTGTCTGCCGAGAGTCGACCGCTATTTGAAAAAACTTTTTTTGATGTTGGTGAGACCAGAAATTTTACCATGGGCCTCACGAGTAGTGATAACAAAAAAAATTAATCGGTCGTTTCGATTAAAAACGAAAATTAATAAAAACCATTTACATAAGTTATAAAAACTGACTGTTTTATTTAATACATTTCTTGTAAATTGCGTGCCATGAATTCAGTGCGCAAATAATCAAGAAAAGTTAAAACGAAGGGAAACAATAAATAAAAAGATGTAAAGTAGTATCAAATAAAATACCTCTTTGAGGTAAAATTTTCGAGTGACGAAAGCTGAACTAGAAACACAAAATTTATGATATCATATTCGTGACGAAAATTATACAAATTTTTTAACTGCCTTGGAAACGTACGGAAATTTATAAGCGCACCGCAACCATTTTTTTGTTATTTAATTTTAGTTATTGTTTTTTAATATGGCTTTTTTGTTTAGCAAAAACCGTTTAAATATAAATACAGTTACTTTAATTCACAAAGGCCCTAACAAACAGTTTTCTCGAAATTGCAAAATTATTCAATTATACAATTATATATAAATGAGTAAAGTAAATTTTTGATGGTTTATTTTCGATTATTGTGAAATTTATTCGTTCAATCGGTGGATTAATCGAAAGGAAAATTTCGATACAATTAAATCGTTAACCGAATGAAAATAACCGATTGTAATCGGTTATTCGATTAATCGTGCCCTCACTAGTAATTTATCAAACAAAATTTTAGTAGTCAAATTGCCGTCAAACGGACAGGTTTTAGAACTACGTCCTGGGATTTAGATATTCATTACTTTTCAACAACTTAGATCGAAAAACTTGCTTCTAAATTGTATGAAAAGCTCTCCTACCATAAACTAAATAATAAATAAATGGGTTTGAAACCTACTTCTTAATTTAAAGTAGCGTTTTTATATTTTCTCTCTGACATCAGGATTTATTTTAATGGACTTTGTAATTTCAAAGATATGATTAATTCCAAAAATTATTTAAAAAATTCAATGCAATGTATTTAGAATAAAAATGTGGGTACCAAATGCAAAAGGAACCTTCTTTAGAAATAAAAAGGACAAGGACGAATAGGTAATCTTTTAAGCTGATATGTAAATACCTTGTTTATACCGACACATAAAGCGCTTTGACCCCGTTCGCTGTGATTCAAAACGGATGCATAAACAAAATTTCAAAACGCGTTGAAATTGAAAAGAGTATTGACTTGAATTAGTTTTCAAATCGTTTTTTTATTTCTCGTATAAACGCATCATTTATTAGACGTGAAGTGAAAATTGGCTGGTTTTTTTATACAGCCTGTTTTAAATTTGAACTGTCTTTATAATAAACTAGCGTATACCCGCGGGTTTCACCCCGCGCTTTTATACAAATATGAAAAATAATTTAATGATGTTAGATTTTATTTCTGTGCCCATTTCGTTATAGCTTGTTATTTTTTTAGCGAGTTAAGGTATTTAGGCCGTTTAAAACTATGTAATTATAAGATCCCGTCTGCGCGCTAGGCATACGAAAGATATCAATCCCTCTAAGATTACCTTAAAATGGTTCCAGGTATACGACGCACTTATAAAATAAATCTCCATAACAAATGTAAAATACTTCGAGAGATTTTCTATCCTTCCAGAAATATGTATTAAGATGTTTTTAGCAAGGAATGAAACCGAAACCCAAACCGAAACCGTAACCGTTTAAAACCGTTTCGTTTTTCAAAACCGAAACCGAAACCGTAACCGTTATCTTAACCTGAAAAGGAACGATACCGAAACCATTTCAATCACAGGTTTCAATCGGTTTCCAGAAATTTACAAAAACAATAAATCAAAATTTCTTTGAAATAAATGATTTATTTAACCAAAATCAGCAATATTTTGCTAAAATTCTTGTTAAGTAGTAAATAAGTATGTCAAAGTAACTTTTCGCAACAAGCTACTAAAATGGTGCCTAATAAATTAAATCTCGGATCTGGTATCGGTTATTTGGAAGAAGTCATTTTGATTTTCATTTTCACGTGTATAGTTGTAAAGGACACAGAAATGAAGGGGTTTCATAATTATGTAGTAAATATATGACGAAAATAACAATTATATTTTAGTTTTCATACACCTTTAGTTTTACAGCAAAAAGGTAACATTTAAGTGAATCTGGTGATGACGTTGTTGCTGTGTATCTGTGTAGTTTTCAGCGAAAACTGGTTTTCGTTTGACAGATTTTACATGGACGAAAACACAAGTTTTAGGTCGAAAACCAGTTTTAGCAACGAAAACATGTTTCCGATGTCGGTCAGAACATGGTATAAGTGACAAAAACAAGAAAACGTGAATCAGCTGTTTCTCGACTTGTGGGCACGAAATGTGGTTTTTGCGTTCCCGTACTTCTGGACTTTGTTCCATTTTTGAAAGAAAATGTTTCTCTTATTCTCTAATTACCAAATCCGGTCCGGATTGTTAGGGAAAGAACCTAGTGTTGATATTATCAGTGAACTGTAATTTTCAATTTTCTTTCCTCAACCTTTAAGACATTGTGATTTAAATAATATCAACAAAATTTCTGTGAAAAACCGAAACCGGAACGAAACCGAAACCAAAACCGAAATAAATTTTGGAGAACGAAACCAAAACCGAAACCGAAACACTTGGCAAAACCGAAACCCAAACCGGAACGTTATTTTGAATCGGTTTCATTCCTTGGTTTTTAGTATGTATGGGAGGCGACATGCCTCCTTTTTTAATAACTCACATTTTTTGCATGAGCAATTGATACATTTTGTATAAACAACTCCATACCAAGTTCCAGTATTCTTCCACAAATAATTCCAGGGATATGTGGCAAGAAAAAGTAAATTTGTACTGGAAGTGCCACGCCAGTTTTTCTTATATCCCTAATCTTATTCCATGAATTTAGAATTGATTTTACATACCCCAGTACCAAGTCCCAGTTCTCTACCATGAACACCTCTAGAGATAAGCAGTATAAAACAGTAAATTTGTACGGCAGGAACCATGCCCCCTTTTCGAATAACGCAAATTCTTCTCCATGAGTATGGAATTAATTTTGTATACACATCTCGGTGCCAAGTTCCAGTCCTCTGCAATAAACACCTCCAGAGATATGCAGCACAGGAAAATCAATTTGCATGGGAGTTGCCACACCACCTTTTCCAATAACTCTCATATTTCTCCATGAGTATGGTATTAGTTTCACATACATACATACATATGTATTTCCATACCAAGCTTGAGTGCTTTACCCCAAACATTTGAAGAGATATGCAATATGAAACTTTCAGTCAGTATGGGAGGTGCTACGCCTCTTTTCCAAAAACGCCCATTTTTCTCCGAGAATATGAACATGATTTCACACAGTATTGGAAAACTGTTAATCTGATTAACGATTAAGAATTAACGATTAAAATGTTAATCGCGTTTGACGATTAATATTAATTAGTCGTAATCAACAGTACGATTAATGATAACATTTTTTTAATCATTAATCGCTGGCAGCGATTACGTTTAATTAATTTAAAACATTAATCGGTAATCCAATTAAAAATAAAATCTGATTGATTTGTCGAGTTTGTCCGAGTTATACTAATTATTATTTGTATTTTACGCTTATAAAAAGCACATAATATAAAAAAATTATAATTATTGTTGTTAGTAATACATAAACTGGGAACTTTTACAAACCTAGTTTGTAAAACGTTTGTTGGTATATATCTTAATGAAAATGCGCACCAAATTGCTTAGATTGATGAGGAAACCCGACTTATCCATACCGGATTAACTTGCTTTGTGTGCGCAGGGAAATTCCAGCATAACTTAATTAATCACGAAACCTATTTGATCAAATTAAGAGTTAATGATTAAAAATTCATTTTTTAATCGCGGTTGCGATTAACTGATTAGTCGGATTAAAATTAATCATGATTAACTGTAATCAGGTTGAATTTAATCGAATTAACTAACTGATTAAAACATCAATCGATTAATGCCAACATTGATTTCACATACATATCACTATACCAAGTTTCAGTTCTCTCCCACAAATAAACTACTAAATTTTGTTCTGATCGGAAAACCGGTTAAGGAAGTAGCCTATTTTTCAATCGAGGTCATAAACCATCTTTGAGCAAAATTTCATTTCCAGTCTAGGTCATAAGCTATTTGTGTGCAAACTTTCATGCAAATCAGTTCAGTCATTTACGCGTACTAATTTAATTAAACTTTCATAATACATGATAACTCTTAAAATTCATAGTAGCCTATTTTCCAACATAGGTCATAAGCTATCTCTGTGCGAAATGTCATGCAAATCTGTTCAGTCGTTTCCGCGTATTAATTTAATTAAAATTTTACAGGTGGCAACTCTTTCAAAAAATTGGCCTATTTTCCACTGTAGGCCATAAACTATCTGCTTGCCTACTTTCTAACCTAGGTCATAAGCTATCTGTGTGTAAAATTTCATGCAAATCCGTTTAGTCGTTTCCGCGTATTAATTTAATTAAACTTTTTTTAACAGGTGGCGACTTTTCCAAAAATTACCTATTTTCCACTGTAGGTCATAAGCTATCTGCTTGCAAAATTTCATGCAAATCCATTCAGTCGTTTCCGCGTATTAATTCATTGAAAGTTTTTTAACAGGTGGCAACTCTTAAATAAATTAAACTTTTTTAACAGGTGGCAACTCTTAAAAAATATAGCCTATTAACCAATCTGGCCCTTAAGCTATCTGCGTACATGCATTTCATGCAAATCCGTGCAGTTGTTTCCGCGTGATGATTTCCCAAACATCCAAACATACAAACTTTCACATTTATAATATTAGTAAGATTCGAATCATTGTTTGCTTCCATTTCGGTCAACCGCGCAAACTAATTACTAAAGAAATGACGTACAAAAATAGCAGATTTTGGTTACTTTTGAATACGGGTTCATCGGGAGCGCTATAAAGATAGAGGTATAAATGCTTGAAATAAATATATGTTGAGTCAAATCGGTTTTTTTTTTAATGCGTAAAACAAGATAAAAGTCAGAAGGACGAAATTCGTGGATGTTATCGAGTTTATATAAGTCCTTAACATATAAAATAAAACGCGAGACTTAAGTTTATGTTTTATTTCAAACTTTATTAGGCGGCACTATGTGCCTTTAGCTCGCGAGTGTTTAAGACTAACTTATCTATAAGCTACCGCTTACAAACTAACCTAAGCCTGAGCCGGCCTACGTGACCAAAGATGCCTGGTCAGCAGAATGGGGATTGCGCATGTTTCTCTCACCTGAAGTGTTTGGTTTGTTAGTTGCGCGTGTTTCGCTCAACTAAGGTGTTCAATTTCCTTAGCTAAGACGGCGGGTTGCGCGTGCAGCGCAATTGCATTTTTGGTTGCAATATGATCCCAAAATATGTGAGCGTTTTGCCGGTGGAATTGTGTGGGAACGGAATCGCATGATAATTTGCTGATTGTGTGGAAATTGCTTTAACAAAGTATGGTATTAACTTATAATTTTTTTCAAAACCAAATATTGCGAAATTTCAAGGATACAATTTTAAAAGGACATTTTCAATACTTACTAGTCCTCATGCACCAAAACATTGAATCTGCTTAAATTCTACAGAATTTCGTCTTTAATTTGATACCCATAATTCTTCTCTAAGCACTTTTCACTGAATTTTTGAATAGTTTTTGCAGTACTGACGTCAGGGGGAAAAACTAATATCGCAATTTTACTATGTGTGGTTTCGCGAATATATTGATTTTTGTGAGTAAAATTTACTATCGCCCGGTGTTATATGTATAATGAGCTAGATATGTATAAAAAAAAAATGATGATGTGAAATAAAAAAAAAGAAATCTAGCCAATACTGGTCAAGGAAAGGAGTTTCTAATATTGCCAATAGTGGAAATTACAACTTCCGATAATCCCGGGATTACTTGCCAAGAATCCCGGGATTTTCGAGCACTAGGTAAACATTACACAAAATTTATCGAAGCTTCAATGACGCCATAATGGCTTTATTTCACTCTTTCGTAGTGAAAAATAAGACCATACGCAAAAATATGGCTTTATTTCTCAATGTAAAGTAAAATAAAGCCATATGTCGCTTTATTGCACGGCATAATTTTAATTCGCTGCACTATTTCCATGTCGTTGTAAGGCTCATACAGGTCATCGTTCCATCGTCTGCGGTACTCTCCGTCGCCAACGCGTAAAGGCCCGTAAATCTTCCCCAAAATCTTTCTGTCGCATACCCAAAGAGCCGCCTCATCGGATGCTGTCATTGTCCATGTATCTGCGCCATATACCAATAATACGATTGCCAGACGTACTGGTTTTATCAGTACAGTACTGATTTTTCAACTCTTGTACTGATTTTATTAATTTCTTCAATCAGTACGCTAATGTCCTGATTTTGCAAAATTTGTACTAATTTGTACTGAATTTTCAATTCAAACAAAATATTTTAGGATTTTCGTAAGGTTTTTACATAACGTTGGAACTTCCTTAAACTGTACTGTAAAAAGTAAAAATAAATTAATTTAGTTATAGTTGGCGTGTTTCAGATAATGTTTGATATGCCCAACAACAACAGAAAGATAATTCGTTGTATGGGCATATCGACGGATCGTTACGTACAAGTTGCCATAAATTCATGGAGATTAAATTATTTAAAACGAAGGCTGACGTTTCTTTGTCGTGTGTTTTTAGGTACCTCGAAAACAGCTGTCAGTTTAATAATAATAAATTTGAATATTCGAATGGCTTTTTGCCCATAACTTACAATTCTTATTTCACGACATTGTAAACGAGTTTTGCATACATAGAGTTAGATACTCATTATTGCGAATTCTTCGTCTTTCAAAGTTTTTGTGTAGTTGAAAAAATTATTGTAAGCCATGAGGAAATATAGATGAAGCCCTTAAATAGTGGTACTTTTCCACAGTTTGAAAAAATATGTAATTTTGTTTTTTATTTTTGCAATACCACACTCAAACGAAGCAACTGAGAGAATCTTAAAAATAAGTTTGCTTCCTGAGGCAAAGAGAAACCGACTTATAATTAAAATTTTTGAAAGTGAGCTTCAAATTAAATTAATTAATTTTAAAATGAAATGCAAGGCGAATTCATATAAGGTGGTATCGATTCAACAAATACAACAATTACTTGTATTTTGTTTTTGCTTTTAGCTGGTGATTCTCTCACGGATCTCTTTGCACTTAGACATTTAACTTAGAAGTCAAAAATCTATAGTTCTCCAAGTTTCTAAGTTAGGTTGTTTTTTAGGTAACTACATACACGTGCTGCTCATTTGCCAGATATACAATTTTCAAGTCAAGCCAAGTCTAAGTCTTGCATAACTGAGCTTTTAGACTTTCCATACACAACGCAAGCGGTTTTATCAAACTTCAACATGGCGGCCAGAAAATCAAAAAGTTTTGATTTTTATTAAAATTACCTTCAGCGGCTCGTCAAACCCCATTCACAACACAAATAGCTTGCAGCAAAGGGATATTTTGCTCTTAAGCGTAGTTCCCCAGTACGTTTTGTCAACGTAAAATTGAATCAGAAAATTTTCAGAAAAATAGGTGAAAACGTACCCTTTTCACAACCACTTTCGGTACCTTTGTAGACCTAATCCGCGTTTCATCCCCTTTTCTTCCCGTTTTCGGATTAAATTTCGGATTTTTTGCTGGCTGCGCTCGTGTATATATTACTTATTCTTTTAAACTTCTCAACCACACTGTCAAAGAGCGAATCAACACGATTTTAGAGGCAGTCTTCTTGTGTTAGAGAGGTACCCATTCGCAAAGCAAATCGAAGAAGAACGAAATACTTCAGACTTACGCCACTAGCGACGATTTTTAAAGCTATCGACAAATTTGTATAGAACAATGGTTTGAAATGGAGCAAGTGTGCGGACATATGCGGTGGTTGGAAAAACGAAAGGACCTATGTCTAGGATGAGGTAAGAGGCAGAAAACGGCACGAAAAGTCACCGTATGATCCCCCGGTATTGGATAACGCTGCGAAGATAACAGAGGCCTGCGAAATTAAAATACATCTCTGGTTTTTTCTAGCAGCTACATATTTCAATTTTTCCTAATAAACAATCGTGGTACAAAGCTCAAGAAAAAAATTAAAAATTAAATGTTAACAAGCCACAATAACATTGACAAATACATAGGAAGAGCCTGCCTGAAACTATACAATTAAGCAAAAAAAGCAAATGGATGTATAGAATTGACAACAACAACCACGCTGTCGAGTTTAAATAGTGGCAGACCAGCTGCACTTGATAGTAGGTAGTCAGTTGAATCAGGAAAATGAATTAGCAAACAAGAGTTTACGGGGTGTACATAGCTCAGTGGTTAACGCTTCTGACTTTGAACATCGATTACGCAGGTTGGATCCCTGCTGAAGTTTAGAAAAAAGAAGTCTGATGAGGAGATGTGGTGATCTCCGAAATAGCTGCTATAACTTCTACCGCTTAGACTTTGTTGCTTTTTAAATTTTTCCTAATAAACAATCGTGGTACAAAATGAAAATATAAAAAATCATTTATCACTTAAATTGCTTTCGTGAAATTGGCTGTAAAAATTATTTTTCTTCGCTGGTCATCGAAGATCGAACATCGAAAGTGAAATTATGAGCTATGTAACCGTGTCGAAATTTTCGTTGTGTATCGAATTTTCTGTCGAACAGAATTTTGCCTTCGATCGTGTAGCGAAGCGGTAGAAAATTGTGAAAAACTTATGATTTGCATTTGTGTTTTACTTTATGGCGGCTAGACAGTCATTTTAAACAATTTTTATTAATTCGGAAGACTACACTTAAACCCTTTTAAACATTTTCTACTCCTGGCCAGTCTACCAAGCTTTCATCCTCTGACGAATCGTTGAACCAGAACTCCGTTGTACTAATTTTCACCGCGTTTTTATAAACTCGCTCTCTTTTTGATTTCATTTTAATTTGCACAAATTTACATACATATGTATAAGCACACTATTTAGTTTGCTCGATTTGTAAACGAAACTTCTCAGCGGTGAAAAATATACTATTGTAAACAACCTAACCGAGCGAAATTCACAATAGCGCTATTCTTCATCGAATGAGCGTCATAATACCAAACGAAAATTCGTTCGATCAGCACTTTCGACCACAGTCGAATGCAACTCATAATAAGGGCCTTACTTTTACATTTCTATGTGAGACTACATTTTCAACAAATGCTTACATAAACAAGTACTTTTTAACCAAAAAAAAAACAAAACGGATTTCAATTCCCTTCTAAGAATTTAAGATTATCGTTAATCTATTCATGTGCCAATGATCGGATTTAAACCAAATTAGATCACTTGTCAGGTAACACCTTTCCTTTAAGAAAGAATTATAGTAATCGGTTAACGTGGTCCAAAGTTATGCGGTCATAGGTAAAAAAGTAATTTCTTCGTTTTTCGAAGTTAGCCTTCGAAATCGAGATATGGGCCTTCGAATTTCCAAATAGGCCTTTGGTAAACATTTTTCTTTATTATTATATGTAAATAACTAAAAAACTAAAAATATAGACGTAGTCCGCCTATTACTCTTATTTAAATGGTATATTTATACCTTATTTTGTGAAAACTGATATCACAGGTGATATAAGGTCAGGTCTTCGAAAAATTAAAAACCTTATATTTCAAACAATTTTGAACTGATTTTTAAAAAAGTGGTATCGTTGTAAACGTAATATGCATATTTGTGTACTTCATATGTAAAAATTTGAGAAAAAACATTTAAAAGGAAAAAATACCTTTTTTTATAAAATAAATATTTTAAACTAAAAAAATTACTGGCGGATTTTTAAAAAATAGATATCGTTGTAAATGCAATCAAACCTCCTTTCTTCTGATATGCGTATTTGTATCCTTCATATATAAAAATGTGTGAAAGAACACTTAAAAGGAAAAAAACTTTTTTATAAAAAAAAATATTTTTAACAAAAAAATTACAAAACCAATTTTAAAAAAGTTTGTATCGTTGTAAAGGCGATTAAACCTCCTTTCTTCTGGTATCATATTTGTATACTTCGTATATAAAAATTTTGAGGAAAAACACTTAAAATCAAAAAATACCTTTTTTTATAAATAAAATATTTTAAACAAAAAAATTACAAACCGATTTTTAAAAAAATTGGTATTGTTTTAAAGGATACCAGAAAAATTATACTTTCTTAAACCCAAAAATTCCTATATTTATACACACACAAAAAAATTAATTAAAAAGTGAAAGGCTTGCTACGCCCTTGTATACAAAACAATTAAAGTATTTAAACCGTAGGTATATCATACGGTCAGTTTGTTCTTTTTGAGCGCATACATGGTTCCATAATAATGATTCCAGTTTCTTCATTTATGTATATTGTAACTATCAATATCTTATAAGGAGAAGTGTAATTTTTTTTTATCTAAAACTAATAAAGTTAGAAGGAGGAAATTCGAGGATGTGGTAGTTAACATATTAGTCCTTGACACATATTTTTTCAAAAATAAATAATGGAAATTTCCAGGGATATTGAAAGATAAAATTTTAAAAGAACATTTTCAATACTTATTCGTCCTGGTGCACCCAAAAATTCAATTTTTTTTCTATTCTACAGAATTTTTCCTTTTACTTCATACCCATATAGTTATTCAACAATGCACCGCATCTTTTGGATAATTTTCTTATTCAATCATAATGACGTCAGACAGCTAAACTAAGAACGCAGTTTTACTATATTTGGCCTCCAGTTTTGTGAATTTATTGATTTTTTTCGTTTGTAAAATTGACTCCCGCAAGGTTTCGAAATAAGCCATTTGTGCAAGAAACAAAAGTGGTACATGGTTTAAAAAATGCAATAACATTTTTCTTGTTGCAAATTTTTTGCAAAGAAAAAAACTTAGCAAAAAATTAGTTTCCACCAAAAATCCCGGAAAAAGTTCAATTGTCAGCAATTTTTGATTCTCTATCACAAGTGTGACATGAGATAAGAATTTTAAGAAAACTTTTGACTCTAAGAAAAAAGGCTGAATGCATGTTGAAACTCGTATAACTTTACAAAAAACTGCGATAAAAAATTCTTTTACACGTTGGTTACCAGTAATCATAGAAACAACGTGGTGGAGTTTGAATAAAATGCCGCTGTAAAATTTTTTTCCTGGTACACTTGGCAAATTTTGCCTCACATATATGTATATATTATGTACCAGAATTAGTAAAGGCAGATATAAATCTGTGGTCATATGCAACAACCGCCTAAGTCGACTTAAGAAAGAATTGAGTTATATATGCTATCGTATTCTGCAACTCCATGTGTATGTGATATCCCCATCTCGCCAGCTAGGCCATTTAAAAAGAAGACGAACATATTTTGGTTTCACCATAAGGATAACATTACAATCCAAATGTTTAAATCGTTTATTCTCGAATTCAGGTTTTTCGACTTAGGCGGTTATTGCTCATGGACACAGAAATATTCGATTTACATCGTGATTGGAACTATGCAGAAAGTTTCAAGTCCCTATCTTCTCGGAAAGATAGTTTAAAATAGATTAGAGATTTTCGCACGATGAGCAAGTTAAATGAAAGCTTTTAAAATACAATAAAACTGTATAAAACTGTATGTAGATGAGCAACATCTTTTCTTGAATGTATTTTATTTGTATCTTATTTTCACACTTTATTATAGTATGCTAGATGTGACCACTTCAAAGCTTTGTAATATTTAAAAATCCTAGCTCCTAGAACGTAAAATTTTAAATCGGTCTCAGAGACCGAGAAATATGAACGTGTCTAAAAAGATCAAAAAAGTCAGGAAGGTAAAGATTCTACCAAAATTTTGCTGACAAAACTTTTTTGGACATTCGAATTTTCAAACAACTAATTTTCTCGTGTTGTGGGCCCTGATAGATGTGGGGTTCCTGGGGCACGGCAATGTGTAGGTATATGTATGTATGTATAGATTTCCAAATTTCAAATGAATACGATTTCGCGAAGTATACTGCCTCCAGTGCTGCTGGTGGATCTACTTTTTCCAAAACTGCATTTGACCACCTGTAAAATATACATACATATGTACATACGTAATTAGTTATAAGTTCCAAAAGTTCATTTTAATTAAATAAGTCGTTAGAAATTATTTAAAAAAAATTCATACATACATATGTGTGTACCTTTTGGTGACGATTCATTTTTTTGTTTTTCATTAGCTTTCGTTTGGTGTAAATTTTGTTCAAAAAAAAAAAAAAAATTCTACTAGATAGACTGATTTCCGTTTTGTACCTAATGTGAAATAGAAATTTCACTGACTACGAATTTGAATGCTGCTGAAACGGAATCGCTTCTGTGTACCCATTGAATTTTTATGAGTTAGGCGCTGAGCTAATAAGTTATCTAGGCATTTTCTCTTCTATGGTCACAGTAGCTCCGGCTTTCTTTTTATTTTGAACTTGTTTATTCGCACTATCATCTCCCAACCTCCTCCTCTAACCCTGACATCGGACAACTCCTACAAAACTGCAGTCGCGTTGCTGGAGAGTACTTACTATATACATATGTAAGTTTATAAAGACGCGCTCTATGACATCCATCTGCTGCAAGCTTTTTATTTTCCCCGCCGTCTTCGCAATACATTTGTAGCTGCTAGCAAACCGGTTAGTCGCATTGTCTTCAGAGTTTGTATTCAAGCATCGCACCAAATGTACAAGATCCAAAATTGTCAGCAGAACTAAGAAAACAACTTCCAAATATATGTAAAAGAAGGTGGAAACAACCAATCCAAACATAAATACAATTGGATTGGACATACTATGAACATTAGGGTGCTTTTTTTGCAACTATTGTTTTTTTTTCACTCCTACCTCGAAATCTGTGGAAAATACCTATAAAAAACTCCATGAAAATTTTAACCCTTAATAGTAATGTTAAGTACTCGCCCAAGGCATGCAAAGATTTCCCATATAAATTAGGCGTAAACTTTGAGTTTTTTCTTCAAAAGTCTATAGATCGGAGGCATTTTATGGTACAATCTGGGTTTCAATGATGGGAAGAATTGAATGCTTGACAAAAGCGTTCATTGCAGTATAATTCTAACTCCCACCAGCGAGGTAGTACGGGTCACTAAACCAAATTTTTTCATGAAATTCTCCTTTTTTACCCCGATCTCGAAAATAACAAGAGCTACAGGAAAACTATAAATGACAAATTTGTAGGAAGTTTCAGAACACCAAAGCGCTAACATAGATATTTCTTGAGATATTGGGCTTTGAAATTGAGGTAGTGTGGAATTTTCATGGACTATTAAGCTAAATTGTTGAAATCGTTGATCAACTTCAAAGTCCAATATCTCAAGAGATGTGGATATTAGCGATTTGGTATTGCAAAACTTTTTTGTAGAAAATTTAATGTCCTACAAATTTGTCATTTATAGTTTTTCTGTGTCTCTTGTTTTTTTCTTCGAGATAGGGGCAAGAAATTAGAATTTCATTTAAAAATTAGGTTTAGTGACCCGTACTATTTCGGTCGTAGGAGTTAGGATAACACCGCAACGAGCACTTTTGTAGAGCTTTCAATTCTGAAGAAAACCCATCATTGATGAAGATTAAACCATAAAATTCCTCTGAGCTGTAGACTTTTAAAAAAAAAACTCAAGGTTTACGTGTATTTTATACGGGAAATCGTTGGACGCCTTGCGCGAGTACTTAATGTTAATATTAAGGGTTCAAATTTTCAGGGAGTTTAGGTGTTTTCCACAAAATTTCGAGGTATGAGTGAAAAAAAACAATAGTCGCAAAAAAGCACCCTAATGTACATACATTAAAGGTACTAGCTAAAACAGAAAAAGCAAAATCTGCTGCTGGTTTGTGGGTCAGTAATGTGTGAAATCATTTTAATACTCAGTTCTATGAAGCTCAGGAACAGGGATACCGTTTAGATCTAAATAGATCCAATTGGATACATTTCTAGACGGATTTTTGCGAAATACTTATTTTTTCCGATCAGTATAAATGTGGATACTTTTTTAAATAGGCCAAAATTTTATATTTTCCATAAGTTTTTTTCGTTAAAAAATCGATTTCTGTTAAAGATGGTAGAAAATATTATGTTTTCTAAATCTATTAAAAATCACTACTAAATCGTGAAATTGAAGCATTTTATTTTTTGTGAAAGAAGCAATGAACATATGAAGAGACGTCACCACAATAGGTATAAGCGTAATTGTTTTAATTAGCTAAAAAAGGGTGATTTAAGCAATATCTTAATATATATATATAAAGTAAATATATCGTCACTAGACACGAATAAAGGCGCGCTAATGTTTCGACGGCGAAAAAGACGCATACAAACATTTTACGAAAAAAGGCGCTTAAGAAAAACTTCGACGAAGAAAGACGCGTAACTTAGTTGACTGCGAAGAAAGACGCTTAATCACAGATTTATACTTGGCGAAGGACTGTCACTTCAGCACTATTCCCCAAAAACTATTAACGGAATGTACATATTATTACACCCGCAAACATAGTTGACCACGAAAATAAGTTTACGCGTCCTTCTTCGCCGTCAAATATTTTAACGCGTCCTTCTTCGTCGTCAACTATGTTAGAGTCTTTCTTCGCTGAAGTTTTTTTTATGCGCCTTTTTTCGCGGTCAACTTTTGACCTCGCGCCTTTATTCGTGTCTAGTGACGATATACTCCTTCTGTAGTGATCACTTTTATATCACATATTTTCATTTCTTAATTTAACAAGTAATTTTTAAGCAAAAAACCCGACTTCAATTCTTATATAAAAATTTAATATTATCGTTAATTTCTTCATGATACAATGATTGGATTTATACCAAACTAGTATGGACCACGTAAGAGGTAACACCTTTCCTTTAAAAAAAAAGAATTATTGAAATCGGTTAACGCGTGGTCCAAAGATATGCGGTAACATACATAAAAAAAATCCGACGAATTGATAACCTTCTCCTTTTTGTGAAGTCGGTTAAAAAGAAAAAAAATCTCATTGTCGTTTAAAATAAGCTATTTAAAAAATAATTTTGATTTATTTAAGGAAATTTTTATGAATTTTACTGAAAAGACTTTAAATAGACTCTAAAAAATGTTTGTTCAAATTGCGTATATTAAGAGAGGTAACCAGTTTCCGCTTGAAAAAGTGTATTTAATTGCAAATATGCGTTTTAGCTAAATATATGGTCGATGCCTTTGCAAAACCGCCTATTGACCATTTGCGAAACCGCCTAAATTTCCGTTGTGGCAAAAATGAGATTTGGCGACCCTGAATGCCAGGCATCGTGATTTATGCATAAAAGTCGTAAATTTGTTATTAAACAAAGAATTGTAAAATAGCTAGAGAAAATATTGCGTTTTCGCTCGTCTGTAAAATGTGAGTTCCGTAATCAGCGTCCGGACTTTGCTCCGATCGGAGTAGATTTACTCCGATTTCTTTTTTAAATTTAAAATCTACTCCTTACTCCTGATTCTTCTTCTAATTTGGCGCTGTAACCGCCTAAGCGATTTTGGCCGAGTTCAGCAAAGCACGCCAGTCGTTTCTCTTCTGTGCCAACTGACGCCAATTGGAAACGCCAAGTGATGCCAAGTCCTTCTCCGCCTGATCTTTCCATCGCAGTGGGAGCCTCCCTCTTCCTCTGCTACCACCAGTGGGTTCCGAGTTGAATACTTTCAGAACTGGAGCATTGGTGTCCATTCGAACGACATGGCTAAGCCAGCGGAGCCGCCGTATTTTAATTCGTTGCGTTATGTCCACGTCGTTGTGAAGCTCATACAGCTCATATAGCTCATCGTTCCATCGTTTGGGGTACTCGCCGTCGCCAATGCGTAAAGGCCCGTTAATCTTCCGCAAAATCTTACTCTCGAACACTCCAAGAGCCGCCTCATCGGATGTTGTCATTGTCCATGCTTCTGCGCCATATACCAGCACAGGCATGATAAGTGACTTATAGAGCGTGGTTTTCGTACGCCGAGAGAGGACTTTACTGCTGAATCAGTCCAAAGTAGCACTTGTTGGCAAGAGTAATTCTGCGTAGGATTTCCATGCTGAAGTTATTATCAGTGTTAATGCTGGCTCCCAAGTAAACGAAATTCTCTACTTCCTCAAAATGACAACTGTCAACAGAGACGTGGATGCCAAGGCGCGAATGTGCTGACTGTTTGTTTGATGACAGGAGATACTTCGTCTTGTCCTCGTTGATCGCCAGACCCATTCACTTTGCTTCCTTATCCAATTTGGAAAAGGCAGAACAGACCTAGCGGTTCTTGTTACCGATGATGTCGATATCATCCGCGTACTCCAGCAATTGCATTTAAAAAATTGATCCTGAGCGGTTGAGATCTGCAGCTCTTACTATGTTCTCCCACATCAGATTAAAGGAATCACATAAAAGGCAGTCGCCCTGTCTGAAACCCCGTTTGGTAGCAAACGGCTCGGAGAAGTCTTTCCCAATTCTGACGGAGCTGGTGGTATTACTCAACGTCATTTTACACAGCCGTATGAGTTTTGAGGGGATGCCAAATTCAGACATAGCGGCGTATACGCAACTCCGTTTAGTGCTGTCGAAAGCGGCAAAGTCGACAAATAGGTGGTGAGTGTCGATCCTTTTCTCGCGGGTCTTCTCCGAGATTGGACGTATTGTGAATACCTGGTCTATGGTGGATTTACCAGGTCTGAAGCCACAATGATAAGGTCCAATCAACTCGTTGATGGTGGGCTTCAGTCTTTCGCACAATACACTCGATAAGACCTTATAACCTATGCTTAGAAGGCTGATCCCGCGGTAGTTGGCGCGTATGGCGGGGTTGCCTTTCTTGTGGATTAGGCAGGGCACACTTAAATTCCAGTCGTCGGACGTGCGTTCATCTGACCATATTCTGACCAAGACTTGATGCATGCACCTTATCAACACCTCCCCGCCGTCAAGCAGGCTGTCAGCTCCAGCAGCTTTGTTGTTTTGCAGCCACATTATTGCTATTCGTACCTCGTCATAGTCAAGCGGTGGAACGTCGACTCCGTCATCATCGACTGCGGGCTCGGGTTCTTCTTCTCCACAACTTTCCGTGCTGCTACCATTCAGTAGGGCGGAAAAGTGTTCCCTCCATAACTTAAGTATGCTCTGAACATCGGTTACTAGGTCGCAATTGTTGTCCTTACAGAAATACGCCCTGGTCTTGAAACCTTCCGTAAGTCACCTAACACTCTGGTAAAATTTTCCGGCATTCTTCCTGTCGGCCAGCATTTCAAGCTCTTCGCACTCACGTACTTCGGCCTCTCTCTTCTTATTGCGGCAAATACGTCTCGCTTCCCTCTTCAGATCCCTACAGCGGTCCCACAGAGCGTGCGTTGCGTCCGATCGCAGCGGGGCCCTGTAGGCGGCACCTTTTTATCTGCAGCTTCCTGACATTCCTCATCGTACCAGTTGTTCTTTTGCACTCGAGTGGTCCGAGTCGATGTTTGGGCCTCGGAGTGTGCGTACGTCTAAAACAATGGAAGCGTGCCTTCCGTCTATCACAACATGATCGATTTGGTTTCTCGTTTTTCGAACCGAAGACAGCCACGTAGCTTGATGGATGTTTTTATGCTTGAACCTAGTACTTGCATACTACCATGTTTGGGGCGAAGTCGATCAGCCTCAATCCATTGTCGGACGTTTCGTCGTGGAGCTGAATTTTCCGACGGTGGTTCCAAAGATCCCTTCCTTGCCCACCCTGGCATTGAAGTCGCCTAGCACGATTTTGATATCATGACGGGGGCAGCGCTCGTAGGTGCGCTCCAAGCGCTCATAGAAGAGATCCTTGGATACCTCATCCTTCTCCTCCGTCGGGGCATGGGCGCAGATCAGCGAGATGTTGAAGAATATCGCTTTGAAGCAGATTATGGCTAGATGCTCTTCCACCGGGGTGAACGACAGTACTCTCTCCCACCACAAATCCAACACCGAATTTGCGCTCCTTTACATGGCAGGTGTAGCAGACGTCGCAAGGCCCAAGACATTGCTTGCCTTGCCCAATCCCGTACTCCCTACTCCGCTTGACCTAAAATATGCTCAGATTTTTTACCTTTTTCCATTCACATTAAGAATTTGTTAAAAATAATATGGTTACTTATAAAATTTTGCTCAATAACTTCTGTGGCAACCACCAAGGTTTGGTATAGCAAAGTGTAACAGAAGTTGTCACTTTTACTCTTTAACATTCCTTTCTGAATCACTTTTTATTTCCCAAAGCAAGGGATTGACTACGGACCAGAAAAATGTTTTAGAAAGGTGTATGTTTAGTTACTTAGCAGAGTGTATGCTGACGTTAGCTATTTTACCGCATTGTAGTGCTGCTGCCGAAAAAAAAAATTTCAGAGATGAATCTCATTGAAATTAAATACAGGAACAGGCTTAATGTCGAAACAGTTGAAAATTAAACCAAAGGTCAGAAATTTATGCACCATCTGATAATTTATTAATTTTTTTATTTATACATTTATTGACTAAAAGTTTGTTTTGAATACTATTTGGAGATTAAGCTGATTTACAAGCACTCCGTACAAATGTTTTACAATTACAATGTAAACAACATGTGATGAAATGAAAAACTACCAGTGATATACATACATATCGCACACTAAATCAAAAACCGTCACAATTCAAAAAGTCCTAAATGTTCCGGAGAGGTAAAAAACTGTTGATGCGCAATCGACGCAAGCAAAAACAAAATGTTTTAGTAGTATTTTTCCAGTTAAAGAAGAAATTTTGGCGGACGTTGGGTATATGGTCTGTGAACTGTTTTATGGAAAAAAAATAAATTAAGAAAAATTTTGAGTTGTGCCGGTTTTTGATTTAGGGTGCGATATCGTCGTTTAAAGTACAAAACCGCGTATCGTCATTCTACAAAACCGCGTAACTGACATTTACTGGAAAAATTGGATTTTCTCACACAAGCTCTTGGCTCAATCCTTATCCATTCGTCCTGAAATATATTAGCCGGAAATGCGACTGCTTTATAAAGAACAGAACCATTTTGACATATGAGTGTTTTTATTCTCTAGAAAATAATTTATGCAACCACACATTCGCGGTTTTGCATTTTGTTGATACGCGGTTTTGTACTTTAAACGACGACATGCAAAATAATGCGCTAGTATAGGAAAAAATTTGATCGAATTTAATAAAAAAATGTTAATCTGCTCCGATTTTTCGAGTCATTTACTCCCGAATCGAGTTTCAGTAGTCCGAACGCTGGCTTCACTCCAGAGTAGGGTAACCACTTTTTCAAATGCCCAGACCCCGAGCCTGAAAAATGGAATTATTACTCCAGTAAAATAGCTATATACGCAATGCTTCTTTTAGAATTTTTTCATGAAGCTCTTCTCCATACACATGTGGAATAATCAATTCAATTTTTGGCGAACATGCAGGCATTTCGTCATGAGTTATAACATTTTACTTTGAAGTAAGTACATAGATCGCTTATGGCGAGTAAACATTTTGTTGATGTTTTAAGGGGAGAAATTGTCATTTGGCAAACCAAAAGTGAAAACCATGATACAAAAAAGAAAGAAAAATTTAAAAAATAACAGGCTCTGTGCCAAATTTTTGCATTTGTGCTAAAGGCTGTTCTATTACAAAAAAAATCAAGTTACTAATGAAGAAAATCGATGGATAAATAAAGAAATAATAATTGGTCAAATGAAAATAAGCAAAGATTTTTTGTATGAACAAGTAATTTTTAGCAAAAAAACCGACTTAAAAAAATATACATATATCTATATACTTCATGATTCAATGATCGGATCCAAATGCCATACCAAATTAGTATGGGACCACCTCTGAGACACTACCTTTCCGCTGCAAAACGAATTATCGAAATCGGTTGACGTGGTCCAAAGTTATGCATACATAAAAAAAATAAATAAATAAAAAAAAAAATATTCCGACGAACTGATAACCTCCTCCTTTTTTGGAAGTCGGTTAAAAATTAGCAGAAAAGAGTGTTAATCATAAGCCACGGACACCTGAGTAACAAGTTTTTCTGCTCATATTTCATACAAAAAATCTTTGCGCATTTTCATTTGACCACTCATTACTTCTTTATTTATCAGTCGATTTTGTTCATTAGCAACTTGATTTTTTTTTGACAGAACGGGCTTTAGCACGAATGCAAAAATTTGGCACAGAACCTGTTAATTTTTTAATTTTTCTTCTGTTAAAGTAAATTTTTTTTTTAATTTGTTTATTAAAAACTTAAAAAAAATTTGGAATGATTAATTAATTTGTCAGAAACTATCAGTCCTATCGGAAAGTGAGGTTTATATAGTTTATGGATATTTTTATTAGTTCCTTATTTTTTTGTAGAATGATATCCAATTTTTAATTGAATTTTGCCCAAGTTTACCCTGCACACATTGAATAGTGGTAACAGGAGTCTCCACAAGATGCACTTATTCAGCCAAAGATTCAGCAGATTTTAAAAATATTATTTTCCCATTTAATATTAAATCGTCAACATCACTGAAGCGTAGGGATACTCACACTACTCACAAGTGCGCTACTATCGATACTTTTTCATCGTTACTTTTAACGAAATACTCGAGTAAAAATAACGATACTTTACTCGATACCCCACTATTTTAATACCCGGCGCAAGTCTTTCCGAAAGCTACCGCTACATGGTAAGCCGGGGTGTATCAATTTTGAGTAAATTAGTGTCCTTAAATTTCGAAATATTTAAGTTTCAAGCACTTCTGAAATATACCGTTATAAGAAAAGCGGCCGTAATTTTAGTGCGATTTCAATAATTTTCAACGTTTTGCTTTTATGTGAAAACACAATAACCATACCGAGTTTTGTTACATATTGGTCGAACGGATACCGAGATACATATATGTGATCATTAGTGGGCGGTGCCACATCCATTTTCCAAAATTTTATCATAAACGTATTTTTTGGTAAAGAATTGTTGCAAGCATCAATTTTGAATAAACTAGCTTTATTATTTACTGATTTATCGAAGATTTCGTATTTCTCTAAATTACCGTTATATGGGATGTGGGCGTGGTTATTGTCCGATTTTAAAAATTTTCGGACATTTCGTATGCTGTACCAAGGCCAACAACCGTGCCAAGTTTGGAAGAAATTGGTGCAGCTGTTACCAAGATATTACATGTGTGGTCGTGGCTACGCCCATTTTCCAAAAATTTATAACATTCTTATTTTTCGTCTAAAAGATATTGTTAATATCAATTTTGAGCGAATAAGCTTAAGTAGTTACTAAAATATCGCAGTTTTCGTATTTCTGAAAATTACCGTTATATGGGAGGTAGCCGTGGTTATTGTCCGATTTTGCCCATTTTCAATACCATCCGTCCTACGCCCCAAAGAAGTGCACTTACCAGGTTTCGTTAAGATATCTCAATTTTTATCGAGTTATCGTGTGTACAGATGGACAGACGGACGGACGGACGGACAGACAGTCACCGCTTAATCGATTTCTCTTTGCATTCTGATCATTTATGCATACATTTGTCTATGTATATCTCGATTCGTTTTCCCTGTTACAAACAACCGTTATGTGAACAAAGTTATAATACCCTTGTGCACAAGTGCGCTCGGGTATAAAAACCAGAAAAAATAAATGTATGTATTTAATGCTGTCAAACGCCGTTTTCTTGCTTAAAAGAAATTGGAGGAAAAAAGCCATTTTGGTAGGTTTTTGAACCCGCTCTCGGTAGGAAAGAAAGTTTTTCAGTGGTAACCCTGGACGCAAGTATTTGCAGAAAACACAGAAAACACTGCTGCTGGGAAGATTGCATTAAAAATACTAGTGCCTCCATTAAAACTAAAGGAGCATAAAGTTTGCATTGCGTTTTCTTG